>NC_142944.1:33449736-33529736 GCF_046866305.1 Octopus bimaculoides | reverse complement strand
AGAAGATTTTATGAACTACTCCTTGATTTTGGTCACAAGTTCAGATTTGGTTTTGCAGAGTGGATGGTGAATTTTTCAGCTGTGCCCCACACAGAGTAAGCCATGGGATGACAAGAGTGGGGAATTAGAAGACCAGAAACTGGGGCTGGTGGAATAGAAATTTTCCAATAACCACTTCTGATTCTTTCTAGAGGTATGGCAAGGAACCAAAATCCTGCTACTACACATATGACTTTCTAGCCAGATCCTTCTCCAGTCAAGGTTTGACCACATAGCTGTCTGAATTGAACCTTAAGACCCTGTTCAAAGCTGTGGGGCAATAAGATGTCACTCTCACTGGAGACACATCCAATGACCAGCTGGCCACAATTTCATACTCTCCATTGTGGATGTCCATGTCATGTCTTACAACCTTTACGGTGTTCACAGAGCATTGAGCATCAGTCATGATGCCAACTTTGTGATACAAGTAACTCTTTCCATATATTCAGATGACTTCCAATCCTCCATATCAGCAAACATTTTCTCAACTATATCTATTATTCTTATGCTCTGCAATGCTGTTGACTGATCACCAATATATCAAGCTGTTCCTGAAAAAAGGAGATATAAAAGAAATTATCAAATTTAGCCCAAACACCCTGTATACACACACACACAGACAGACAGACAGACACACACACACACACACACACACACACACACACAAACACAAACACACATACACATATATGTATGTATACAAACTATGGGGGTTTAGCTCACAAGTGACTAGGTACGCTTGGTAGGTGCCATAACAGATTACCAGGGCTCCAAGCTCATAGCCAAGACAGAAGTTATGGAACCATTATAGATTTCCAATATAGCGGATATATAATTGTTAAAGAGGACAACAAACGCAAAGGCACGACAAACATCAGGTCATTGGGTGTGTTTCCAGTGAGGGTGACATCATGTTGCCCCACATCTTTGAACAGGGTCTTAGGTTCATACGTTGTTATTATTATTATTAGAAAAAATTTAAAGCCTTACAGCCATTTCTGGGATATCCCAAAATATGGGATATTCCATCATCGAAGACAAATAGGGAAAATGTGAAGGGTATAGACTAAGGAAATGATGAAATGAAGGACTGAAGAAGAAGAATAAAGAAATGAAGAAAAAGAAGAAAAAAGAAGCATAAAAGTTTGCAGTTCAACTTCCCGATAGTGTAGATATTAGACCTGGGAATTCATATAAGTGACAATACATCAGTCTGTTTGCATAGCAATGAGACAACAACAATATGAACAGCAATGTGCCAAAATTATTCAGAACACAGAAAAAGGGAACTATGTTGGTCTCATGGACAACATTCATTCTCAGTCACTTGAGTTACTACTCTCAATTATAGTAACCACATCATCATCATTTAACGTCCACTTTCCATGCTAGCATGGGTTGGACGATTTGACTGACGACTGGTGAAACCAGATGGCTACACCAGGCTCCAATTTGATTTGGCAGAGTTTCTATAGCTGGATGCCCTTCCTAACGCCAACCACTCAAAGAGTGTAGTGGGTGCTTTTACGTGCCACTGGCACAGTATCAAATTTACAGCAGAAATCAAAACAATCCAGACCAAGAAGATGGACTTTGTATGATATGCAGTCATTTTTTTACTATATAAATATATATACACACACATATACAAGGGATGCACCACAACTAGTTGTATAGTATCCTACCTGCAAGGGATCAATGCAGGATGTGTCAAAATGATTGTTATAAGCAATAAAGTTGCCCATGTATTCCCTTTTCTGTCCCTATCGTTGGTTTTATATGTATATATATATATATATATATGTATGTATGTATGTATGTATGTATGTATGTATGTATGTATGTATGTATGTGTGTGTGTTTGTATATGTGTGTGTGTGTATGTATGTATGTGTATAAATATATATACACATATATATATGTAACTATTTGGACTTTGTGTGTATGTCTATTAGAATGCCAATTAAAGCACAGTCACTGTTTGGGCTACCTGATGTCATCCATGTAGAATGAGCAAGAACAACATGCCAATGAGAACTCGGAATATCTAGTAGGATGTCTTTTTTTTTACACCAGGTACCTGAAGTAACACAGCCTGTACTGATTGATGCAATGCTACTAGATGCACAATATCCTATCCCTAAGGGACAGCTGCAGGATGGGTCAAAACAATTGTTCTGGATAAAGATTCATACTAAATCCATTTTCAGCTCCCTTCATCAATAATATATATATGTAATTATATATATATATTTTGGAGTGCACCCGTCGAAACATATATAGAGGACTTCATGATATAAGTGGATTAACAACATCTCAAGCATTCATCTCCTTTTCATATTGTAATATTTTCAACTAAATAAATCTTACTAGCCTGGGATTATTTCCTGGGACACTTAAGCAACTTTTAGCTACATTGTGATTGTTCCCCTAGATTTCTCCTATTAATTGTAAACTCTACATACATACATACATACATACATACATATATATATACATACATACATACATACATACATACATACATACATACATACATATAAACAGAAGACTGAAAAAAATTTGGCATTATTTATTTTCCATTAGATATGTTTTATTATTTAATAAGACTTACAGAAGTACACATGTAGAAAAACATTGACATCTCTTGTTAATAATTCTTCAGACAACGAATTTATATATATATATATATATATATATATATATATAAGCATAATTAAGGGATCAGCAACAGTTGCTTCACCACATACCGAAATTTATGTTTATAATTTTAAAAGAACTTTTTTATATAAGTTCTTTACCAATAATGGTTTTTTACACACCGAACTACTTGGTAAAAATTATTAATTATCAATTTATTAATAAATTAATAATCTTTTACCCTATATCTGTAATTATTACTCACTCCCTGATAGTAAACCGTAGATTTTCTGCGGTATTGCTTGTGACGCACATGGTGATTCTTGAGGATGGATATGGACTGACTCGTATATATAAATTCGGAAATGCTGCTTATCTTATGTGATGCGTGATGTCACCTGGTCAAGCATACATGGTTTTTGCCAGCATTTTCAAATTTATAATCTAGAATATCATACTGATGACGGAAATGAATTTTTTACTATTCTGATCCAGAAACACGTCTATGATTGACTAAGACTGGTTAGTTTCGTTATTTTTTTCTTCTTGTTTTGCCTTTGTGAGTTACAAGTATTGCTATCTATTGGAGACTTATTTTAGTAGTAGAATTAGCACTTTAACTGCTATTTCTAAATTTCAGTATGTGGTGAAGCAACTGTTGCTGATCCCTTAATTATGCTTATAATTTTAAAAGAACTTTTTTATATAAGTTTTTTACCAATAATGGTTTTTTACATACCGAACTACTTGGTAAAAATTATTAATTATTAATTTATTAATAAATTAATAATCCTTTACCCTATATCTGTAATTATATATATATATATATATATATATATATATAAAATTGTATAATTCAGAAAAATTATCTGAATTATCAGATTTTTTTATATGCTAGACCACGGGTTTGAAATTGAAATTAATATTCAATTTATCTCCCTCAGTATATATATATGTATATATATATATATATATATATCATCAACATTATCATCATCATCATCATCATCATCATCATCATCATCATCATCATCATCATCACCATCATCATCATCATCATTTAACGTCCATTGTCTGTGCTCGCATGGGTTGGACAGTTTCACCAGAGCTAGCAAGCTGAGGGGCTGCACCAGACTCTACTCTGATTTGGCATGGTCTCTATGGGTGGATGCCCTTCCTAACACTAACCACTTTACAAAGTGTGCTAGGTGCTTTTACATGGCATCGCACAGATGTTTTTATATGGCACCACATGGGTGCTTTTGCATGGCACCACATGGGTGCTTTTGCATGGCACCATTACAAATGTTTTTCACCACCAGAGGGACTGGTCTTAATGCTTCTGCTGTGAAGTATGTAACTGACTAGCCTCTCCAAAACTTTATTCTATCATTGGTTTCAGCCAAAGGCTGTAGCCATGTTGGGGCATTGTCATTAGCACTTATTCTACCTTTGGGATTGAAAGCTATACTTATTGCTAGTCTGAACGCCACTGCATACTATCAAATATTCCGCCAACTTCATCCAGAATAAGAAGCCAGTACTGTAACAACTTAGGGTTCAACAGCCCACAACTTTTCAATACCTTGCCAAAAAGCTTTACAAATTTACGAGTGGGGATGTGTTTAAAAAAACAATTAGTAAAGTTTATATAGATATATGTTTATATATACATATACATAGATATGTTTATATATATACATATATAGGCGTAGGAGTGGCTGTGTGGTAAGTAACTTGCTTACCAACCACATGGTTCCAGGTTCAGTCCACTGCGTGGCACCTTGGGCAAGTGTCTTCTTCTATAGCCTCGGGCCGACCAAAGCCTTGTGAGTGGATTTGGTAGGCGGAAACTGAAAGAAGCCTGTCGTATATATGTATATATATATATATGTATGTATGTGTGTTTGTGTGTCTGTGTTTGTCCCCACACCATCGCTTGACAACCGATGGTGGTGTGTTTACGTCCCCGTAACTTAGCGGTTCGGCAAAAGAGACCGATAGAATAAGTAGTAGGCTTCCAAAGAATAAGTCCTGGGGTCAATTTGCTCAACTAAAGGCGGTGCTCCAGCATGGCCGCAGTTAAATGACTGAAACAAGTAAAAGACTAAAAGAGTAAGCATAAGTGCCAATGACAATGCCCCAACATGGCCACAGCCTTTGGCTGAAATCAATAATAGAATAAAGTTTTGAAGAGGCTAGCCAATTACATTGATCCTCAGAGCACAACCCAAAACGATGAGAGGCAGAATAATTTGAACTCAAAACGTAAAGAACTGAAAGGAATGCCACTAAGCATTTTGACCAATGCACTAACAATCTTGCCAGCGCGCCGCCTTAGAATAATAACTATTAGTTCACAAGAGAAAGTGAAAATTATTCCCAAATAATTCAAGGGAGAGGACTCTTGAAATTTCAGCAGACCAAAAATTAAATGGAAAATGTTACTATAGCTACCGAAGATCAAATTTACCACCTCAACCTCATTTAATATAGTTAAATGAAATTTGTCTCCCATGTCTTTTTTGGGGGTTTTTTGATGGTTAGTAGGCATTGGGGGTGGGGGAAATTTTCATTAATTCTAATTACGTATTTTCTCATTACAATTATAAATTTCAACTAAGAATAAAAATATTATATTCGGTTCATCACCAGCATTTGAATATGCTTACCATGCAGAAGCACACGTGGGAATATTTTCCAATATCAATTTGCCTACCCAGTGAGCTATTTCCATACAAAAACAAATTTATAACCTTGGATGTGATATGCTTTTCAGGAATGTCTCATAATGCTGGATCATAGGCAGAGATGTCGCCATGGTGACCAAAGTTCAGACTTAATACCTACACATACGTACATGCGCACAAGTTACACATCACGTCTTAATTTTATGTTTGATCAACTGAAATTTCTAGAGTTCCCTCCCTTAGCGGTTCTTCCCTGTGAGAAGAAATTTCGGCACTATCATGCTATTAGCTGTCAGAAGTGAAAGTGCTCACTGCTAGTGAAGTATCTGTCTGTCTGCCTGTCTGCCTGCCTGTTGCTGGCCTGTCGATTCTTTGGCTACTGACAGCTAATACCATGACTGGCCGGAGCGAGCTATATCTCTGTCTGTCTCTCTCTCTCTCTATCTACTCGAAAGTTCGCGCGTCCGCGCTAGCTAGTCGTGAGTAGAAAACACAAATTTAATATAAAAACATATTTCCTGAAATTGCAAATTATTTAAAATATAAAAATATAATTTTCAACAGAGAGAATTTATCAAAATAGAAAACAAATGAAGTTTGAATTTTAAAAATAATAGGATCGACCACTCACGACTAGCTAGCGCGGACGCGCGAACTTTCGAGTAATAGATAGATAGATAGAGAGAGAGACAGACAGACATATAGCTCGCTCCGGCCAGTCATGGTATTAGCTGTCAGTAGCCAAAGAATCGACAGGCCAGCCACAGGCAGGCAGACAGACAGATACTTCACGAGCAGTGAGCACTTTCACTTCTGACAGCTAATAGCATGATAGTGCCGAAATTTTCATTGAAGCATATTAAATTTCCTTTCCTTTGCAGTTTATCATTTCAATGGATTAAAAAATATTTCTGATTAACCTCATTAAGTATAGTAACTTGCATATCTTCTTTTTATCTTCTACTTGTTTCACTCATTAGACTGCTCTTTGAAGGATTTTAGTTGAACTCATTTTTATCTCTTAAAATGTGGTACTTATTCTATCAGTTTGTTTTGCCGAAGTGCTAAGATACGAGGACATCAACATACCAACACCAGTTGTAAAGTAGGCAATGGAATTAAGGCAATGGATCTTCATCAGAGTGCAAAACAAGAGCATACAATATAAACAAAGGGAAGAAGGAAAAAGAAAGAAAACATTACTTAGGCAAATAGTCTAGAAGCCCAATATGGTAAATTATTTGTGTATTTAACTCATTTGTTTTTGTATTTCATGTTGTTTACTGTTGATGACATCCTGTACCCATATATATATATATAATCAAAATAAGCAACAGGATATCCAGAGGTGATGCAGTATGACCGTTTCAAGCGGCTCCATTTAATTGAACAATGCAATCATTACATCAATTTAAATGCAGGGCTATCCTCAGCTGCATAAATAAATAAATAGAATTTTGCCTAATATTTTTTGCTAAAATTGCTGTTTCTTTTTAGATATCATCAGAAAAAGGTAATTAAAATTCATTAAAATGGCAGATCTATCCAACTTTCAAGGTCAAATTTTTGGTGCTCATATGGCAGGTGCTAGCATAACAAAAACAGCCGAAATGCTTGTTGTATCAAGAAATACTGTCTCGAAAGTAATGACAGCCTTTGAGAAAGAGGCAAAACCCTCTTCACTGAAACAAAACTCAGGAAGAAAACCAAAACTTTCAGATAGGGACTGTCAGACTCTTACGCGAGTCCTTAACCTTATTTCCGACCACCGGCCAAGTATACGTGTGGAGACAGTCAAAAGAAGCATTTGACCCAGACTGCCTTCTTCCAACTGTTAAACAGGGTGGATCTATGATGACCTGCTGGGCTATATCTTGGAAATCCACCAGCCCAATGGTCTCCCTTCATGGTAGAATTAATAGTCAAGACTATTTAAGTATTTTATCTGATCAAATTTATCCTACGATTGTGGAACTGTTTCCAGAGGGAAACGCAATCTTTCAGGATGGTAATGCACCAATTCACACAGCTAAAGTTGTTACTGAGTGGCACGAAGAACATTCTAGTGAAGTTGAACATCTTATCTGGCCACCATAGTCCCCAGATCTCAATATTATTGAACATTTATGGTACATTTTAGAAACACAAGTAAGGGGTCGATATCCTCCATCATCATCACTACAAGAACTGGAGACTGTTTCAGCTGAAGAATGGACAAAAATTCCTTTGGAAACAATTCAAATTTTGCACGAGACCATACTTCATAGAATTCAAGCTGTAATTGCTGCCAAAGGCGCTCCTACCCCTTGTTGAAATAAATTTGTTTGAAATTTTAAGGTGTTTCAAATATTTTGTCCAACACTTCTATACACACACACACACACACACACACACACACACACACATATATATACATATATATATATATATATATATATATATATATATATATATATATATATATATACATACATATATATATATATATATATATATATATATATATATATACATATATATATATATATATATATATATATATATATACACACACACACATATATATATATATATATATATATATATATATATGTGTGTGTGTGTGTGTGTGTACATATATACACATATATACACATATACATATATATACATATATATTTAGCACTATCCGAGCGTGTTCATTGCCAGAGCAGCTGTCTGGCTTCCGTGCTAATGGCCCGTAAGTAGCATCATTTGAGCATAATCATTACCAGAGTCGCCTTCTAGCACTTGTGCTGGTTGCATGTTAGAGAATCATTCGAGTAAGGTCGTTGCCAGTCCCGCTGGACTGGTTCCCGTGCAGGTGGCATGTAGAAAACACCTTTTTGAGCGTGGCTGTTGCCAGTACCGTGTGACTGGCCCTTGTGCCAGTGGCACGTAAAAGCACCCACTACACTCTCAGAATGGTTGGCGTTAGGAAGGGCATCGAGCTGTAGAAACTCTGCCAGATCAGATTGGAGCCTGGTGCAGCCTTCTGGCTTGCCAGTCCTCAATCAAATCGTCCAACTCATGCTAGCATGGAAAGCAGACATTAAATGATGATGATGATGATGATATATATATATACATATATATATATATATATATATATATATATATATATATATATATATTTATATTATATATATATATATATATATATATATATATATATATATATACATAATATATATATACATATATATATATACATAATATATATACATATCATCATCATCATCGTTTAACGTCCGCTTTCCATGCTATCGTGGGTTGGATGATTTGACTGAGGACTAGTGAGACCAGATGGCTACACCAGGCTCCAATCTGATTTGGCAGAGTTTCTACAGCTGCTAGCCCTTCCTAACACCAACCACTCCAAGAGTGTAGTGGGTGCTTTTAGGTGCCACCGGCACAGGAGCCAGTCCAGCGGGACTGGCCATGATCTCGCTCGAATGTCTTTACACGTGCCACCGGCATAAGTGCCAGTAAGGCAATGCTGTGCCAGTCGTCGAATTTAGTTCGATTTCGATTTCACTTGCCTCAACAGGTCTTCGTAAGTGGAGTTTAGTGTCCACTGAAGGAAAGGAACGCATAAGTGGGCTGGCTACATCCCTGGCAGAGGCCTTGGATTTAGGTCTCACTTGGCTTGCCGGGTCTTCTCACGCACAGCATATTTCCAAAGGTCTCGGTCAGAAGTCATCGCCTCGGTGAGGCCCAATGTTCGAACACAACCACTTAGCCCTGATCCTGAAGTCACTAATTTCTAGTCTATGTTGTGGGGTACATTCTTCACCTGGGAAGGATGTAGTCAATTTGGCTAGTGTGTCTGCCAGAACAGTAGGTGACTAGGTGATTGGCAGGTTTCCTGAAGTTAATATTGCAGACCATAAGGTCATTTGCATCACAGAACTCCAGCAGCCTGGTTCCCTCCTCATTGCGGGAACCAAAACCATAGCCTCCATAGGTAGAGACTCTATAAGATGTACCCAGTGTAAGCTATGGACACATAAGAGGTGCAGCAATATCAAAGGAAGGTTAACTAGGAAGTTAGTTTTTGTATGTAGCAGATGTTCAGGAGCTATAAACACTGTAAATGTGCAGAAAACAACTTCTGCCACATTCCAGGGAGAAAAACTAGAAGTGGTTGATAGCTTCCGCTATCTAGGTGGCCAAATTAGTAGTGGGGGAGGGTGCGCTGAAAGTGTAGTTGCTAGAGTAAGAATAGCCTGGGCAAAGTTCAGAGAGCTCTTACCTCTGCTGATGACAAAGGGCCTCTCACTCAGAGTAAAAAGCAGACTGTATGACGCATGTGTACAAACAACCATGCTACATGGCAGTGAAACATGAGCCGTGACTGCTGAGGACATGCGTAAGCTTGCAAGGAATGAAGCCAGTATGCTCCGGTGGATGTGTAATGTCAGTGTGCATACTAGACAGAGTGTAAGTACCTTGAGAGAAAAGTTGAACCTAAGAAGCATCAGTTGTGGTATGCAAGAGAGGCGATTGTGCTGGTATGGACATGTGGTGAGAATGGATGAGGATAGCTGTGTGAAAAAGTGCCACAGCCAAGCGGTTGAGGGTACCTGTAGAAGAGGAAGACCCAAGAAGACCTGGGATGAGGTGGTGAAGCATGACCTTCGAACATTAGGCCTCACCGAGGCAATGACTCGTGACCGAGACCTTTGGAAATATGCTGTGCGTGAGAAGACATGGCAAGCCAAGTGAGACCATAACCCGTGGCCTTTACCAAGGGTGTAGCCAGCCCACTTATGCATACCTTTCCTTCTTTGGACACAAAACCCTGCTTGCGAAGACTTGTTGAGGCAAGTGAAATCGAAATTGAACCAAATTTGATGACTGGCACCCATGCCAACCTTCCCTCATTGGACACTAAACTCAGCTTTTCGAAGACCTGTCAGGGTAAGTGAGATTGAAACTGAACCAAATTTGATGACTGGCACCTGTGCCAGTGGAGCGCTAACAGCACTATCCGAGTGGGATCACTGCCAGAGCAGCAATCTCGCTCCCGTGCCGGTGGCACATAAAAAGCACCATTTGAACGTGATCGTTTCCAGCTTCGCCTTACTGGTACTTGTGCCAGTGGCATGTGAACAAAATATTGGACTGACTCCTGTGCAGGTGGTACATAAAAAACACCATTTGAGTGTGACTGTTGCCAGTACCAGTGGCACGTAAAAAGCACCCACTACACTCTCGGAGTGGTTGGCATTAAGAAGGGCTAGCAGCTGTAGAAACTCTGCCAGATCAGATTGGAGTCTGGTGCAGCTATCCGGTTAGCCAGTCCCCAGTCAAATCGTCCAACCCATGCTAGCATGGAAAGTGGACGTTAAACAAAAATGATGATGGTGTGATATATATATATATATATTGATATATACATATCAGTGGCGTGTGGTGATGTTTCTGGCTGGGGAAAATATGACCAAAATTTTCTGTCACATAAATATTTGAATCAAATTGACATATTCATATTATAGAGTTATTTTTAAAATTAAAAAAAAAATTACATTTCATATTGAGTGTGTTCTGAAATTTGAAAAAGTATAAAATATCAGTGGAATAAACGCAGAAAACTATGCGTGTTATCTTTCCACCGTTTTTCTGATGGAAGCAGAATGTCAACTTGCTTTCCTTTTCAATTTAATGTCGAAGTATTCATTATTATTATTATTATTGAGTGAGAGAGCAGTGCATGCCATCAAAGTGGCACTGAGGTACAAATATACAAAGCCCAATACACCCATTACGACAACCAGTCTGATAAGGGTACACTAGGCACATGCATCACATATTAAGATTAAAAAAACGCATGACCTTGCAGGTAGGACTCAGAATTTTCTTCAGGTTGAGTAGCCCAGCCTGCTCAAAAGGTCCCTTCATAAGGGTTGTTTAAGGATGTTGAACTAAACACCTATGTTTCCAGGGGTGAATTATTCAAACCCCAAAAGTTCCCCCCACTACTCCTGCTCATGATCAGAGATGCACATATCATCAACCAGTAAGGGTCATGCTCAGCTAGTTATAGTCAAAGAACTGACGAGCAAATCTGTGGTATTGAGCAGAATGCAAGGGGGTACCCAAAAGAAACCGGAATTTTTGCAGTATTTATTCACTTAGTATTACATGTTTACACTTTTATCGCCTTCAAAGTATTCTTCATTTGAAGCAATGCATCGGTCCAGATGTGTTTTTTCACTGTTCAAAGCAGTCCTGGAACTCTTGTGAAGTGATGCCTTTTAACGCCTTCATCACTTTTTTCTTCACCTCTTCCACATCTGCAAATTCCGTAGCACCAGTGAATCATCATCATCGTCGTTTAACGTCCGCTTTCCATGCTAGCATGGGTTGGACGATTTGACTGAGGACTGGTGAAACCAGATGGCTACTCCAGGCTCCAATCTGATTTGGCAGAGTTTCTACAGCTGGATGCCCTTCCTAACGCCAACCACTCCAAGAGTGTAGTGGGTGCCTTTACGTGTCACCCGCACGAAGGCCAGTCAGGCGGTACTGGCAACGGCCACGCTCAAAATGGTGTATTTTATGTGCCACCCACACAAGAGCCAGTCCAGGGGCACTGGCAACGATCTCGCTCGAAAGTCCTTAGACATGCCGCAGGCACAAGTGCCAGAAAGGCGATGCTGGGCACAGGTGCCATCACAATTTCGCTTTCGCTTGCCCCAATGAGTCTTCGCAAGCTGAGTTTCGTGTCCAATGAAGGAGACGATGTTGGCATGGGTGTCAGTCGTCGAATTTAACTCGATTTCGATTTCACTTGCCTCAACAGGTCTTCGCAAATAGAGTTTAGTGTCCAATTTAACTTGCTTTCGATTTCACTTACCTTTGAAAAAAAGGTCCAGATAAACTCCCAACTGTTCTTTCAATTCACGATACACATTCAGTCACGACTGCTTTTGATCTTCTGTGAGCAAGCATGGCACAAATTCTGCTGCAACTCTTTTCAGTCACAATTCCTTGCTCAAAATTCATTAGGAGGAGCTCCAGGACACACCAGTCATATCAAACAAGTTTGTCAATTTCATGATGTTTTCCTTCGTTCGGGAGGTTGATGGCCATCCTGAACGAGGTTGGTCTTCAAACAACAAGTGACCTTTCTTAAAGCATGGAAACCACTCATAAACTTGTGTTTTGCTCATGGCAGCATCCTGTAATCTGTTTGAAGCATGACAAGTGTTTTGGCCGCCGTTTTCCCCAGCAGAAAACAAAATTTCACGGAAGCATTCTGTTCCCTTCTTTCAGCCATTGCAAAAATTGACAAAAAGGGAGAAGCACTACAAAACAAAAATGCACCACATGGCATAGTGACATCATTGAACAACGCCAGTCAGCACATTGATGCCTGAGAGTCGCATCAATTGTTTTCTAGCAGCAGAAGCCTGAATTAGAACAGGTTAGTCCTGCAGAGAATGTTTCCGGTTACTTTGGGGTAGCCCCTTGTATTTGCTGTAGCCCATCTTTTACACCAATACGAAACATGTTCATAACATTTTTTCCAATCAGTTAAGATCAGAGGCCACAAATCACAGCCTGGTATTGCATCAGGGCATTTATTTTTATTATCATTACACACAGGCTCACATAATTTTAAGCTCACTTGCATTCATACATATACGCTCACACCATTCTTACACACACACTTGTGCACCCCCAGTTCAGCCAGATCATTATTATCTTCCTTTCACTCAGCCTCTTTTTTCCAGTTATTTCACCATGTTAAACCATTAATCTCAACACACTTTCTTTTCTCTCTACAATTTTTTTTCTTCTGATCCCTTTCTGTCAAAGAGCATAGGCCCGAAACGTCAAAGACTTTCCAATTCTTTCTGAGTATCAAACTAATACACCTGCTTGTTGTTCCCTTACTTGTCTTCATCTTTTGTTTTCTGTAAATTTGAAATATATGTATGCATGTGTGTGTGTGTGTGTGTGTGTGTGTGTGTGTGTGTGTATATATATATATATATATATATATATATATATATATATATACACACATACATATATACATACACAACTGGCTTCCACAGTTTTTATTTAACCAAATTCACTCACAAGGCATTGGTCAGTCTCGAGCTATAGAAGGCACTTGCCCAAGGTAACTGCACTGTAGGACTGGACCCAAAACCACATGGTTGCAAAGTAAGTTTCTTAGCCACACACCCATAACTGTGCATAAATTATAGCATAAAATAAAATGAAAATAATTCAGTAGTTTTCTTTAAATTAAATAACAAGTAAATTCTCCCTCTCTCTCTATGACTTAGATTTGAACTTAAAGCACATTGATCAGCAGCAATATAATTAAAAATGTTAAACAAGATTTATGTTGCAAATGAGATTAACAAAATATAGAATTCGATAATAAATTTTATTAAAAAAATAATTACATATATATTTAAAAATTTCAAAATTCTTTGAACAAATGTAATAACTTTATAAATATGTAATTTATCTCGTCCTTACAAAATCAGTGAACTACATTGGTGTGAAGTTAATATCATGTAAATGTACATATCTAAAACATCAAGAATAAGTATGGTAAAACGGAGGGGAGAGGGATCAAATTTGGGAGTAGTCGGGAAATCTTTATCTTTTTTTTTTTTGTTCTTTTTTCTGATATCAACAATTCGAGATTCATCAAACATTGATATAACTTAATAACAAAGAAATGGCATTAAATTACTTTTTGTTTTTTTTGTTTTGCAGAAGGGGAAGGTCAAGGAGTATGATGTTCTTCTTGGTATGTGTGTGTGGGGGCACATGCATGTGTGTGGAGGGGTGCATGTACATGTATGTGTATATATTATATATATATATATACTTTTTCTTTTTTCTTTATTTTAATTTCTTCATTGTCTTGTTCTTGAGTGAGTGAATGGGGTCACATGCGGATTAGCTCTCCTGATGTTTCTGAGGATGAAGGACTTGTTTAGACAGATGAAAATAAATACCATAACATAATGATTAAAAATTATGCTAAAACTTTAGTTTGGAATTGATAAAAAATATGTGGGGCTCATATCTTCAGGAGGAGAGGGGAAGGAGGTGGGGTACAATGTTCTTGAGTGAGTGAATGGGGTCACATGCGGATTAGCTCTCCTGATGTTTCTGAGGATGAAGGACTTGTTTAGACAGATGAAAATAAATACCATAACATAATGATTAAAAATTATGCTAAAACTTTAGTTTGGAATTGATAAAAAATATGTGGGGCTCATATCTTCAGGAGGAGAGGGGAAGGAGGTGGGGTACAATATTTTCATGACACACAAAGTGTTGAGACTTGCAGTCCTTACTCCTATTTATATGAGAAATTGGCCCAATAATGCCCTCGTGCAGTTTGTTGTCACTTCCATAGGGACAACTATGACCTTCTAAATTACCTTAAATTCTTAAGTTGGCAGCAAATAACTCAAGGCTTTGTGACAGAGATTCAACAGATTCCTGACCCTATAATGAATTGAAGCCTGATAATCCATCACAAAGACACCCAACAGATCAAACAAAACATAATAGTTGATCAGCAAAAGATAACAGAATGTAATATTATAAATTTAGAGAAGAAACAGACCAAGTGTTAAATACATAACAACATAGCAACTTTTGGCTTTCAGTAATTTATCATGACTAAAGTCCAGGATGATTTGTTTGCTGAGAAAAAATATTCTTAATAAGAAGAGACAAGAATTACACTGAGAAGAGCAAAACAAGAAATACCAACACAGTAGAAATGAATGCATCTTTTGGCCGAATACTGATAATTACCATTGTAGTAGATTGATTCTTGTTAACCTGTACAGTTGTGATGAAAAAGAATTCTTTTCCCTCATCAGAGTTTGTGACAACTGATGAGATGTGAGATGCTAGCAACCTTCAGTGGGCAACTATTCCTCAAGGCAATAAAATAGCCTAAGAAACTAGCCAGTCAGCCACTGAACATAAACATAGAATGCCTGATGTAAAAATTTACCATGTAATGAAAAATAAAAATATATTAAAGAAAACAGTCCAATGGTTGATTCAAATTATCTATGAATGTTTTGGTAGTGCTTGACCAGATCTATAGCTCTGAAACTTAGAAATGTCACACATGGCAACTGTTATGTTATTTTTTTCATTGTCTGTAAACATTCTTGTGACCACGTTCTAACTAATGATGATGCAGCCTGAATGTAGTGGGGAATTGAGAGAGGAAAACAACAAAGCTGATATTTATGAGGAACAGAGGTATATATGATAGTATGTTTCATAAATTAAGTAGAATAAAATGACAGAGTTTGATAAAACTTAAAGATCTTCAGCAGCATACACCACAATAGAAAAAAAAATTCTTGGAATAACATAACAGCTGGTATTGTCCAGTATGTGAAAACCCAACTAGATAAGAGGATAGTAAGACACATAACAGTCACATCTAGCCCCTTGATCTCTCCATCTTCCTAAACATCTCAACCATAAATTCATATATCCCATACTGTCACAACCATCAGAACAAGTGCTGCAATGATCATCAAGAATATAGGTATGCAGCTTATAGAGGATACTGGAAAGGAGAGAATGAAGAAGATGAATCCAAAAGGAAAAAAAAAATCTCCTATCAGGAATTTAAAGAGTAGTTAACTCTACCAGATCTGGTTCGAATGAGTAGATGTATGATTGAAGGCACTGCAGCCTTGACAATTTCATCTTCAATTCAGACAGTATATCTTAGATTATTATATGTATATATATCTCTTGAGTTTTTTAATGACTAAGTCATGTGACTTGAACATGATTTGTTTGTTGTTACTGGTCAAGAGAACAGACAGACGCTTCCTCGCTGGCTCGATTACAAGGATTTAACGAAGAAGTGCACCATTCTCAATGCTACCTCAGCCGTAAGCATTACAGAGGAATCAAAGAGATATTGTGTGGTATGTTCTCTAACATTAAGATGAAAATGATAGATCAGCAGAATAACAGATAACCAAAGCAATTTGCTTATTTCATTTGCAGTGTGTACCAAAGTACAATATCAGATGAACAGTTGCACTGATAAGAAATGGCAAGTATGTTTGGCAGTAAAAAAAAGATCCATCTAAACCATATTTTCAATCAATGTACTAATTAATTTGTCATTTAATTTTATCTGGATTATTACATTATGTATGTATACACATAGCAAGAATAACTCATTTCCTAATCTTTATAAGAAACTATCAACACAGTTTTTATGTGTCACATGATTTTTTTTTTTTTTTTTTTTTTTGGTTCAGGTCCTAAAGAACCAAAGAAAAAAAGACCAACTCAATTACGCACTTTTTTTTTTTTTTTTTTTGAGTATTATAACTGTTTCAGTTGACATGGTTCTGGTCTTGTTGCCAAAGCATTGACATCTCTGCCGGGGTCCTAGTAGCGCACTTAGCTTTGAATCAGTAACATGAGTAAAATATAATTGTCTACTGTTATAAAATGGTGGAACAACTTGTAGACATTAAGTACTTTCCTCGGTTTCCAGAGCTCAAATAATCTACCCAAATAGTCTTGGGCTAGGCAACGGAAAAGTATCCAGAATATACAACCTTCCACCTCACCCAACCCCAACCCCTATCCAACTGGAATCACTTCATGAAGAAAAGGGGAGTGTTTGCGATGCCCTAACTGAGTATGGGATATATTTCTATCTAGCATGTTTTAAGAATGAAATGAATGACAAATGTTGTCGTTTCTGGAGAAATTTGTTTGTTGTAACAAGGAAGAGTTCACCCGACCCACAGTAATAACAGCATTTCCAATGTTTCATTGTATTAACAACTGTTCGATACCTTAAACAGTTTAATTTATCAATTTCTTCACCACCACCACCACCACCACCCCATAATGTAAAACTGTTTAATGTTTGTATTTTTCATCCTTTTCTTGTTTCTTGCTTATGCTTTTTTTTTATTTTACTTTTTTTTTTATAATTTTTTTTTTTTTTTTTTTTAGATGAAATTGTCATTGAGAGCTGGCAACAAAGCAAGCTTTGATAGCTTGGACTGCAATAGTTACATTAAAAAGACATACAATATTAAAAACAAATATTAACAGACTAAAATTTTAATCTAAAAATTCACAAATTTGTAAGGATTATTGCTAAAATAAAAAAAAAACGAAATTTTTATTTTTAAAATTAAAAACAAAATGATGCATATAACGTCTATTTACACCTGATCAAGCTGAATGTGACTGTATGTATGTATATATATATATATATATACACACACACACACACGCACGCACACACACACACACACACACACACAAGTGATGTATAAAATGTATGTATGTAATTATGTATAATAATGCCTGCACAAGAATGACCACTATTGCTCTGCATTCAGTTATATAACAATAGAAATCTTTTAATATTCTCGCAAGTTCAGTCCCACCCTGCTTTGATAGTTTCATTTTATGTTTGATAATATTGTGCTTCAGGGTAAGGGACATTACATATCAGAACAAGGGGGCTATTTTCATCTGTTTCTGTTTTTCTTTCCTTTCTTTTTTTTCTTCTTTTTATATTTGCTAAAGGAATAATAATTAAGAATTATCTTCACAGTTACTCCAATAGATTAGTTGCCATCTTATCAACAAATCATACCACCAACTATGTTGTAGGAATACTTTTAAGTGAAAATACTCAATCCTCGAAAAGAAGACATAACTAAAAATTAGAAATGCATTTAAATAGCTATTTTGAAATAAATGTAAGTTTTTTCATCAGCCTTCCATATATATATATATATATATATATATATATATATATATACACACACACTACCTAAAAGCAAAATAAACTTTTTTTTCTTATACAGCATATATTAAAAAAATAAAATAATGTTAATGTATGTATATATATATCATACATGCGTGCTTGCATGCACGAGTATGTAAATAAATAAATAAATAAATCTAATACATTTGGTTTATTTATATATATATATATATATAAATATATAATACATTTGTCATCATCATTTAATGCCCATGGAAAGCAGACATTAAATGATGCTGATGAATTATATATATTATATTAAGTACTTTACTAGAAGCAGAAACTTTGCAAATTTCCTCGTTTCGTATTTCTGATTATCACCTGAAGAACAGAAACAAAATGGGTAAGAATTTGTAAAATTTCTGTTCCTAATACAATATAAAACTCTGATGTTGATATTGAGTACTCTCTTTTCTCCTTGCTTACATTCTAGTGTTTACTCACACACACACACATACACACACACACTCAGAAAAGAGAAAGTGTGAGTGTGTGTGTGTGTGTGTGTATGTGTGTGTGTGTAAATTTGTACACATATATCTATGCATTTGAGTGTGTATGTGAATTTATGTATATGTACTTAAATTATACACTTTATTTATGTACAAATATACATATGATTTTTTACATGATAAAAACCACACCCACACACTTTCTATCCCTAATGATGCTTACACATACACACAATCTGCGCGCGCATACACACACACACACACACATGCAATTTTCATAAATGTACACATACAAGTAGACTGGTAGACAAGGTTTAGCAGTGTCCTTATTTGTGGATTTTCTTAATGTATACACATCACAATAATGGCCACAATTGCTCGGGTATACGTGAATGATATTTTCTCAGTCTTCTAACCTCATATCACCAGAACCAGAGTCATAAGCTTTATGCACACTCAACTTCCAAGGTGGATGTGGTTTGTGAATCTACAAAAGAAAAGAAAAATCAATTGCATTTTTAACTTAATTATTCCAAATATAAATTTTATGAAACAACAACTTTAAATTAATTTTGTTTTGCTTTTTTTATGGGAAAGCAATGCCAACAAAGACAACACAGAAAACTATTTAAATAGGTTTTAAAAATCAAGAGGAAATCATAATAATTATATAATTAGGCAAATCAAATTATGTAGTAATTTCATAATTAAAACACATTTTTACTTATGAATGGATGCTATGAATGCTTCAAGTACCTTTACTTATTAAATTTACAAATTAAGATAGATTTTAATAAAGCAATTAAAGTAATAATGTAATTAAAGTAATTGAAAGTATTGAATCAAAATCTCAGATGCAACTTAATGGTAAAAGGAATTTTTTGCTTTTTAAACATTCAAAGAACAAAAAAAGTTACACAAAAACATATAAAACAGTTTGAAACTTTAAAAAAATATATATATATAAAAGCAACACTTAGTAGGCAACACCTAAATAATACACTTTTTTTAAAATGTATTAATGCAGCAATTAGACCTTTACGTTAAAAAAAAAAAGAACCAAAAAACTCAAAATATTTTATATATATGTACACACACACACACACACACACACACACACACACACACACACACATACATATATAAAACAGGAAAAAAGCAAAACACAAAAGTTTTTATTAATATATGAGATAGCTTATTGTAAAACTGTAAAGCTGATAATTATTATATGCATATATGTATGTGTGGATTTGCGTGTGGCTGTGCACATCATCAGACATACTCTAGACAATTTTCTTCACCACAAACTTAGAATTTTATTTTTTTTTTTTAGTAGAGAATAAATTTAGTTTTAATAAGCTCAATTTTACTAAAGATTTTTCTTTTACTTTCTTTATGTTAAAAAAAATTTTCATCGTTTTTTTTTCTTCTCCCATATAATTTCTATTTTAAACTTAAAAATCCCTAAAATATGAATTATAGAAACGAATACCCCAGATATCGATGCATTGAGGCAAATATAGCAAAAAATGTATTACAGTATGCATATTTCCGACGACGCTACAGCGTGCAGGCAGGCAGAGACATATTGTAAAGAAACGAAGAGAGCGGTGAATTTGACCTACATCGCAGTCAGGCAGCAGTTGGACAGCCATCAGGTGTGACGCTGTCAGAGTCAGCTGTAGCAACCATCTGCCAAAATTCTTGCCTAGTGCTGCCAACCAGCTCCATCTACCATAAATGGAAGTTTCCGTTGCAGACCCCGCTCTGGTTTGACATATCAAGTAAAATGGAATAGCCAAATAAATTAATGAACAGGGCTTGTCAAACATAACAAACAAAAAAAGGTGCAGATATCACACAGCAAAAAAAGATACATCTCTAACGATTACAGGGAATGAGAATGCCAACTTTTAAATATTACAACTGTCATATTCCAAAATACTCAATAATAATAACAACAGAAAGGGAAATGAAAACAATATTTCGACCAACAATTTTAACTTTTGACAATTTCTATGGAAAATTTACAATAAAAAAAATTAATTCATTTAATTGAAGAATTAAAGAACGTAATTTCTTTTTAAATTTTAATATTATCTAGAATTACCATAATATATTGTTCTTAATGTGTTTTACCAATACACACATACACACACACACACACACACATGCACGCAGCCAACATAGGAGCCACTGTTCAGCTGCTTGCTTTGTTAATAATAAAAGATAAATCTCCCTCAAATCCACCCTACAGTCTTAAATATGTAGTCCCTGATATATGAAAAGATGCGATGGCTAAGGAAAGAACATCTCTAATCGTTGTTCTACAAGACTAGAGTTGACCAGAGATCAAATGACAACAAAATATTTACACTAACACACACACGTGTGTATACGTACATATACAGCAATACACTAATTGGCTGAAAAGCTACATAAGTGATTCAATGCCTAAGAGGTTTGTGTATAGCAATTATCAAAATCTTGGCTCTCAAGTCCCTTTGTAACTTTTCGACCAATCAGAAAATATATATATATATATAAACTCATGTATTTCACCACTTTGTATTACCTGTAACACACACACATACGCACTCCAATATGACTGATTTCAACACCTTTAACAATATTGCCCACAAACAATATTAAATGACATTCATACTACCAGAGTCATATCCTAGTTTTTTTTGGGGGGGGGGGGGGGGCTTACACTGTAACAAACTCCCCAACACAAAAAAAAAAAAACAGACAGCTTAAACCATTCCAACTACAGAAGAACTATTTTGTTTTACTGTTTACTGGGAGATTTCCTTTGCTGCTCTCATTTATACGTCTGCCATAACGAAGAGCTCCCCATGTCTACTCATCTGCTACCTTTGTCTATTTCAGTGCCAACCATGTAGGACATTATGGTCTGCCTAAGAACCCACAGTATCCAACTCCTACTGGAAGTACCATGCACTGGCACCTTCATGTTTTAGACAACTCCTTAAGCTCTCTCTCTCTCCCATTAACCAGTTAGCATTCAGATTACTCTGTGAAATGTAATGCTAGTTTATTCACACTGTTTTCAATTAATTATGCATTATCTTGTAGCTTTGAAATTTCAATCATGTGATTGTATATTTTTAGAATGACAATGTAGGGTAGGTATGAGTGGCTGGATCCAGCCAGTTTGAACATAAAACAAGTAGTAAATTTGGGCAAGATATGGTCAGTTTAAATGCTAAAGAGTTAAAAACCACCATTTCAGATTTGTCTTCTTTACTAATGGTTTTTCATATTTTTATATGAGTCTCCTACAGTTGTTTAGAACACAAAAGTTTTTACAAAGCCTTCTCAATGCTTCTAGACTTTCTCTGTCTCATCTTCTGGACAAAATGCTAGTGACGGGTATTGCTACACAGAGCCAATATGATTGGTATTAGCATTGTTTAGTTTCTGGCAATTACATTTATACATCATCCAGAGATATGCACTCCTAACGAGTGCAACTGCAATCAACTAGACCACACAACACCAAACAAAACTACAGAGGAAAACATTAGTAAACAACACATCTATACTATAAAAAATTCCACACAAAAATAGGCAATTAATGATAGGAGCAATGATGTGAAAAATAAACATAAAGATATCATCATCATCATCATCATCATCATCATCGTTTAACGTCCGCTTTCCATGCTAGCATGGGTTGGACAATTTGACTGAGGACTGATGAAACCGGATGGCAACACCAGGCTCCAATCTAATTTGGCAGAGTTTCTACAGCTGGATGCCCTTCCTAACGCCAACCACTCAGAGAGTGTAGTAGGTGCTTTTACGTGTCACCCGCACGAAAACGGCCACGCTCGAAATGGTGTCTTTTATGTGCCACCCGCACAAGCCAGTCCAGGGGCACTGGCAACGATCTCACTCGAAAATCCTACGGGAGCCAGTCAGGCAGTACTGGCAACGGCCACACTCAAAATGGTGCATCTCATGTGCCACCCGCACAAGAGCCAGTCCAGGGGCACTGGCAACGATCTTACTTGGCTTGCCGGGTCTTCTCACGCACAGCACATTTCCAAAGGTCTCGGTCAGTAGTCATCGCCTCGGTGAGGCCCAATGTACGAAGGTCTTGCCTCACCACCTCAGCCCAGGTCTTCCTGGGCCTACCTCTTCCACGGGTTCCCTCAACTGTTAGGGTGTGGCACTTTTTCACGCAGCTATCCTCATCCATTCTCACCACATGTCCATACCAGCGCAATCGTCTCTCTTGCACACCACAACTGATGCTTCTAATGTTCAGCTTTTCTCTCAAGATACTTACACTCTGACGGGTATTCACATTGACATTACACATCCAACGGAGCATACTGGCTTCATTCCTTGCGAGCTTACGTATGTCCTCAGCAGTTACAGCCCATGTTTCACTGCCATGTAGCATGGCTGTTCGTACGCATGCGTCATATATATATATTATATATATATATATATATATATATATATATATATATATATATATATATATATGTATATGTATATGTATATGTATATTCTCTCGATGATTGTCAAATATTCAAATTCTGGGAGTAATGTTAACATAAATCATATTGGCCCTTCACGGCAGCAACACACTCTAACACTACATCATCTTGAAGATGAGATCATGAAGCAGTCTAGAAATGCAGCTGATGGATTGAAGCAAAGCTCATTATGGCAAACAAAATGGAAGTGACTCATGAATATATGGAAGAAAACTAAAACGGTAAATAAATGCTTAAAGGAAAAGTGTGTGTGCGTGTGCGTCTGCACATGTTCGTGCATGTGGGTGGGTGCTTGCACACACACAAACATGAATCTGTGTTTGTTCAGACAATAGTACTTACAAGACTTCATAGATATGGATGAAGTAGAGGTGATCGGGTGGAATAAAATAAGGTTCTGTTGTGTTGTTGAAACTGCATAAGAGCTGAATAAAGTTTGTGAATGAAGCAAGCATATGCGAACAATGACCTTTGACGGTTTGGCCAATTTCAAAGAACAGTCATTTTCTTTTTCTCGTTCTTTTCCTCTCTATCTACCAGTCAACTGTTCTAGATTCATCCCCAAGACATTGACAAAATAAACATCACAACACAAACAAGAAAAATGAATGGTACCACAGTTATTTTAGATTACAAATGGTAAACATTAGCAGTTTTCCAGTAGACCAATCACTAGTTCACTGTACTTATGACAGCAAGGAAGTATCTGTAACTCATGATTAAACCCCAAAGTGAGCTTCTTAACTGCACAACTGTTTTGACATAAAGATAAATGACTCATCAGAACACACACATTAATGGCATTTTTTATATATAATGCCATTAGTATGTCACAAGCTATTATATTTGTACGGTAAATAAAAGTAAGAATGGGTGACACTTCATGACTTTTGTAATGCCACTGCAAACATGACAAATAAAATAACAAAATACATTTCAGGATGTATCATTTATTCATTAATCCAGTATGACATAACACTAAGTAATGTAACCAAGTGAAACACAAGTTTAGTGCTACAGCTCTTTAAATTAGTAGACCTATCTGTCATGTACACAGTACAGGGAATTATACCACACTGTAGTACCTACTTACAGCTAGGTAGAC
The DNA here is from genome assembly GCF_046866305.1 of Octopus bimaculoides. Classification (NCBI taxonomy): domain Eukaryota; kingdom Metazoa; phylum Mollusca; class Cephalopoda; order Octopoda; family Octopodidae; genus Octopus; species Octopus bimaculoides. Next base: position 33,505,416 of record NC_142944.1, on the reverse strand, counting down.
TAGACTGTTGACAGTTCAGTGTGTTGGTCATGTACACAGTACAGGGACCTATACCACACTATGGCACCTATTTACAGCTAGGTAGACTGGACCGTTGACAGTTAAGTGTTTTGCTCATGGACAGAGTACAGTGAACTATATCAAACTACTTAGAGTTAGGTAGACTGGAATGTTGACAATTGTGTACCTACTTAAGGCTAAGTAGACTGAACTGTTGACAGTTAAGTGTGTTGCTCATGGACACAATATAATTTATTGGTCATTTGTGTGTGCATGTGCACATGTGTTGAACATTCTTAACCCTTTCGTTACTATATTTCTGGCCAAAATACACCCCTCATGAGTTTCAATTAAATTCTAAAATAATCATGAATTTAGACTAGTCTCATTAAACACCTGTAACTTTTTTATTTATCAACATATTAATGTGATATTTGGAACATAATTAAAGAAAGGGTTCTTAATCAATTCTATTGCATAAGTTTTGTCTCACAGTTCTCCACGTACGGGGGGGGGGGGGGTACTGCTAGTGTCTCTCACATGTATATATTGGTTCAGCTTCACGAATCGTACTCGTTCATAATACTGGAAATATATTCATCGCCAAAAGGTTCCTGATCGCTCCAGTAATTTGTTATTCTGTGTAACTGTCTAATATCCATGATAATATTTATGGCAAAAAATGCCTGTATTTCATCTACAGTTGCAGGAAACCGCAAGCTATCTTTTTTTTCCCGGTTTGTTTACATTCTTCGTAACGGTTTGTTTCTGCAGTAATCAGTTGAAACAAGCATGAAAAGGAAGTCTAAAGGTTTCGCTTCCTGAGAAAGACTATGGCTAGACCCTGTTTCCTCACAAAAATTGTTAATAAAAACGTTTGTTTTAATTTTTACTCCATTCTGGTGTAAAATCATCCTCGCTGTCACCGTCGCCGCTTTCAGAATCGCTGATTTCGGTTTCGGATCCAGAAATATCCGATTCCTTATCGTTCACCACGTGCTTTTGTAGCTCATTCATTCTTTTCTTCGATATCTCCATATCTTCTGCTGAAAAACCTTCAAATTCGGAATCACTGCTTGATAGCATGAAACTCCTCTCCATCTTCAAAGTTGAAAAAAATCAACGACGCAAAAAATGTGGAAAGAAATCTTCCAAAATTCACTGAGTTCAAATATCAGGCCAAACAATGTGGGAGACAATAACTCAACTGTTTGCAAAGTGAAATCAGGTGTTTTAACGACTGTATTAACGAGATTTGGGTTCAAATATACATTTAAATAACAATGGGTATGCTCGGCCGGCTACGGCCGGGTTAGTCTTATGAACCAAAAATTTTTTGGGCCGGCTACGGCCGAGTTAGTAACGAAAGGGTTAAATCATTTACACTTTGCATGGGTTTATCTGACATGATTTCAGCAAAACAGTGATGACATCTTTTTGTTGCCTATATTCAATATGTCCTGTAGCTCTGTACTTTGGACTTATGACCACAGTAATTACTTGTGACCACAGTAATTTTTAACTGACCACTTTCCATATAGCCACACTTTCAGCAATGTTTCTCCAAATACTAGTTTGGAATGTGTGTACAGTATAGCATGTAGATGGCAATCCAAACTACAACTTCATAGCTTTGTTTTATCACTCTCAACAATTGTATTCTTTCTATTACTCTTTTACTTATTTCAGTTATTTGACTGCAGCCATGCTGGAGCACCACCTTAATCTTTATTTCAATGTCAGATTTCACCTTAGAATTTGTTTTCTTTGTTTCTTGTTTATATCTTATACTTGTTAAAAACTCAAGAAAACATATAACATATTCTTTTACTTGTTTCAACCATTTGACTACCGCCATGCCGGAGCATCGCCTTAGAGGGTTTTTTAGTCAAAGAAATCAACCCTAGGGCTTATTCTTTGTAAGCCTAGTACTTATTCTATCAGTCTCTTTAGCCGAACTGCTAAGTCACATGGATGTAAACACACCAACACCAGTTGCCAAGCGATGGTGCATGGCAAACATACAGACACACACACACACACACACACATGACAAGCATCTTTCAGTTTCCATCTACCAAATCCACTCACAAGGTTTTGGTCAGCCCAAGGCTATAGTAGAAGACACTTGCCCAAGATGCCACAGTGGGACTGGATCCAGAACCATGTGATTGGGAAGCAAGCTTCTTACCACACAGCCATCCATGCCTGTGCCTATATACATATATTGAATCATCGTCGTTTAACGTCCGCTTTCCATGCTAACATGGGTTGTAAATGAAAAATTGAATGGATAGGACAAAAAAAAAACACAATAAAAAAAACAATAAAAATGTTACATGAGGCTTGAACCCACTTTTCCTGGTTATCCTTGAGGTTGTAGATTTCAATGCTACTTTGTACTGGTTTTTTAACCTTCTACACCCTTACCCCTCATTTCTATCAACTGTTCCTATTTACATTGACAGTGCAATCTTGAGAAAAAAATTGTGGTTTATTAGGCCCAGAGACAGGCATACTTAGAATAGTAGATTTGATGTCAGCTAGATAACACTGCCATTTAACCATAGTGTATATTAGTTTGAATGCTGCAAATATGTGGACCAATTCTCCAAAATTCCACTCGTACACTCATCACCACCACCAATCTCAGAGAACCTGCATATATTGTGTGCCATCTTCCCCCTTTGAGTAAACCATAAAACTACTCAAATATAAATAAGAATTATACACAGGAATTCAATAAGCTATTATTCATACACTCACATGTTCTTTAAACAACAGCCAACACTGAATACGTAACTAAAAAAATGCTAACTCCATACTTCACAATGGTCAAAATTATTGATTTAACCCTGTATAGCATTCAGATTACTCTGTCAAATATAATGCTTATTTATTCAAATTTTTAAAAGTCAAAATTGTATTATCTTGTAGGCTAGAGATTTCAAAGATGCGATTGTTTATTTTTAGAATAACATTGCAGGGTAGGTGTGAGATGCTGGATCTGGCCAGGTTCAACATTAGACAGGTAGAATATTTGGGCCAGATATGGCCGGTTTAAATGCTAAAGGATTAACTCTTTTTTTTTTTTTTTATATTTCTAACTGAAAAATAATTGCAAACTTAGACTGGTTGAATGAAACAAGTGACTTTTTATCATTTATATATATATTAAAGTGATTTTAAATTACAACTTAAAACGGTCTTCCATAAATATTTTCATGGAATCTGTCACAAAACTACCCTAATTACAGGTAAAACATGAAAGAAAGATATTTAAATATTTTCAGATAGCCTCATATAAAATGAAACAATATCATATAAGCTTATTTTAAATGTCCTGATTATTATGTTTATGGCAAAAAAATGCTTTCAGTTCTTATTCCTTTGCTTACAATTTACTTGCTACAATTATAACATGGGATTCAAGTCAATAGAAGTAAATAGTGAATAGGTTTTTGAGCCATGAGGATCACTGATCAGATCTGAATTCTGATAATTGTTGAAGAAAAATATTTCTGAAGTTTTTCCCCACCCCTCCACTCTCTTTTTGGAAATGAGCTTTTTCATGCTTGCATGGGATGGATGGTGTTTATTAAGATATGTTTTCTATGCTCAGATACCCTTCCTGTTACAAACCCTCACCTGTTTCCTAGCGAAGTAATATTCCCCTATGGCTAAACATATTTCCACAGAATATTGGAAATGAATGACACTGCTTATTTGCCAGTCTCACTCTCTCACTCAGAGAGGGGGGGGGGGGAGAAGGCTTCTTTCAATTTCTGTCTACCAAATCCACTCACATGGCTTATAGTAAATGTGGCCCAAACTACCATGCAGTGAGACAACCTGGAACCATGTGGTTGGAGAGCAAACTTCTTAACCACACAGTCATGCCTGTATGGTTGGATACTAGAACATCCTTTCTAAAGTTCACAATTTGTTATGTTTGATACATTTTTTTTATTCCCTGCATTCCAAGGCCACTATAACTAAATCTGAAGCTTATATTATTTAAAAGATTTAAAAAGCCAGTGTCATAGCAAGTAATTTATAATTTTTATTTATTTGTTTACTGAACAATTTCTGAGTTATAATTCATTTAAATGAGGAGTTGAGATGTACTCTGAGCTCTTGTGAGTTTTTACAGCACCCCTCTCACTCCAGCGCTGTATCTCTACCATCATTCTTTCATTTCAATCACTTATCCTGAATCTTCTTGCAACACATTCTCTTATTCACCTTCTTGGTCATGATGCTTTGAACAGAGTCAGTGAGTAATGAAAACTCTCTAGGGGTAGAGAGCACAAGGAAACTTCAATAGTGTTGGCACTGCAATAAATTGAACCCAGTGCTCTATAAGATAGTTAGCAAATGAACAAAGACAATGTAAGTTTGATGTAAAGTGGTCTGTATGGAGACATTACAGCATCTCTGTAATGTTACACCAATGATAATATGCACCCTGTACATTCTGTAAAGTATAAGAAAAACTATCCAAGTAGGAAAATATAATGTTATGAGAAAGACATGATTCTCTGTCCCATCTAGAAAGACAGTCCAAATAAGAATCAACTCTGATTGTGATGATCAATCCAATTAATGCCAGTATGGAAAACATGCAAAACTGATGATGACTGATGTATATAAAAGACTCGCATGTATTCATATGTAAAATATTTAAGCATAAAGTCTGTCAAGTGGATAAAAGATAATACTACCCAACCATGATGTAAAACTGCCAACTGTTCTAGAGATTAAGCAAAGTACTTCATCTTACATCATGACCCACAACAAAGTAAAATTAAGAAACAACATGTAGCTTGCAATGATTTTGAACTAATGAGGTACCAAATGAAATTTTATCCATTTCAAGTATTAATCCTTAAAAGAATTAAAAAGATATTCCATTGACACTACATATTTCAAAAGATGAAATCAGATTGTTCTAGAAATGAAGAAATTATTGTCTTTGTAGTGTGATGTAGGAAATAAATCTAGATTGAAAAAGTTGTCATTACTGAGATTAACATTAACCCTTTAGTGTTCAGATTACTCTGTTAAATGTAATACTTTTTCACTCAAATTGTTTTGAATTAACCATGCATTATCTTATAGCTTTGAGGTTTCAATGATGTGATTGGTTATTTTTAGAATGTCAATGTAGGTTAGGTGTGAGAGGCTAGATATCGCCAGTTTGAATATAAAACATGTAGAATATATTGGGCCGGATATGGCCGGTTTAAACACTAAAGGGTTAAACCTTAAATTAGCTGAGATAACAACAAAGCCTCCTACAACTTAGAAAGAAGATGAGATGTTCATGCTGGAAAGCCTTCAATCATATGTCTGTATAATCAGGGCTGACAAACGGAACAAAGCAATAAACAACCAACACAAACAAATGCAACCAAAAGCCTCTACATGATGGCTTAACTTGGTAGAAATAACAGCTAAATTCCCCTCAAATCACACCCTACCATCTGAAAACAGACAAAGAGGATGTATTGACAAAATATATATAAAAAAAAAAGACAAAATGGTCACAGCTGACATTGGGGATCAGAGTTCTCCTTAATCAGAATACACTTGGGGCTGAACAACAGCAACAACAAACTTAAGTGGGGTAAACAACGATACTACACTTGTCTTTTAATTAATATTCACTACAAGGAAATCAAAATTTAGAAAAATTAAATTTATATCAACAAGTGCCAACACTATCTTGACTAGTCAGTAAAAATAATACCAACTATGAAATCATCAATAGAAGAAACCAATGTAAATATTCTAAACAGATATTAATGAAATTTTTTTTTAATATTTCTAAAATTTACAACAATAAATAAGAAGTATTTTGTAAATGTAAAAGGGAAAATGCAGTTCCTGTAATAGGATTTCTGAATAATATTTGCACATCTACAATAGCAGGACACTTATCCAAAACATAACATTTCTTCATTTATTTAGGTTTATTTACTTACTATATGTGTGTGGGTGTGTGTGTGTGTGTATACATATATATGTGTGTGTATATATATATATATATATATATATATATATATATAAACACACACACACACATATATATACATGTATATATACATATATATATATGTATATATATATACATATATATATACATATGTATATATGCATACACACATATGCATATATATATATATATATATATATATATATATATATATATATATATATATATATATATATACATATGTATATATATACACATGTAAATATATATATACACACATACACACACACATATATATATATAGACTAGAAACTAAAAGTATATGTAAGATCTAATTGCCGTTATTTATTTAGAATATGCATAATTCATATACATTTGTAAGTGTGCGTGTATATGTGGTTGTGTGTGTGTGTATATATATACATACACTCACACACATAAACATATATAAACATACATGTGTAAGATAAAAATGAAGGATGCATATGCACCACACACAAACACACAAAAGGTGCATCAGGCACTTGAAAACCACCAAATTCAGTGTGTAATTTTATTTCTCTTTCACTTGTATCAAAATGGCAGGAGTTAACTTGAGACAAGAAATTTATTTAAAAAAATAAAAAACCAAAGAAAGAAAAAAAAAATCAGCACAGTGTACTCTTGACTCGAGCCATTCTAATTCTGTGACCCAAAAATTGATTGCTTCTTGAATGTTGCCAACTCCTTCAGGTTGAGAAACAAAAAAGAGATGAGGTCCCTGATAGAGGTGTGTGTCTTTAGGCAAAAGGACATTCACAGCAGTCAGATACTGTCAGAGAGAATGAGTTTGTACAGTAGGTCCAAAATATCATCAAGAAACACCCCAGCAAGTCGGTGAAAGGCAGTGCTGAAGAGCCCAAGAAGACACCAAAGTACAAGTTCTATATGATGAGGAAGAGTTCAGTTCATCTCTGGCAGGACTCCCTCCAACCACAACATAATGTGGCCTCCTAATTCTCCTGGCTTGGGCATCCCTTGCCTACTGCATCTTGGGCATCATCAGATAAGGAAGAACAACAAACAGACCACTGTACTCGGGACACATCAAGGAACAGCCATAATAAACATAATGGACAACATGAGCAAGAACCACTTAATCCTGACAGGCTGCAGGAAATTTTTTTGCCCCGACTCATTTCTTTAGTATAACTAGTTGAACATGTGCATACCATATTTCTCAAACTGTTATATTTTTCTATTTAATCTGTTTGTTTTTTTTACCTCACAAAGCGTTTTGTTCTCAAGTACCTGACACACTCTTTATGCGAGTGCATGCATATGCATGTGTGTGTGTGTGTGTGTGTGTGTGTGTGTGTGCATGTCATGTAACATCCAAAAAAAATAAGTTAATCCTAATATTATCTGCAGACAGTAAGATAGCTACAAGGTAAAAAATAAACTCACTTTCTCTTTCTTTCCTCTTTGCACGTTTTCTCCGCCTGTCAATAGAGGCTACTTCAGTTTTAAGGTTCATGTACAGTCTCCGTATTTGTTGTATCTTTTCCATCAGGAATGTGATTCGTTTCTCTCCGTCAAGGTCCTGAGCTTCTTCTGCAAAAATAAACCAATAAACTTTAAAATAACCCTGTAAACATATGTGCAGTTAATTCTCATTCAAGCTGCAATGATTCAGTCATGTGGAATAATTGATCTAAACTGTTTCTAACAGAATAGTTCTAGAACAAATGGTATCTAAGGATGATAAATGGAGCTCAAATATGTGTATGTATAGAGATACAGAGATGTGTGTGTGTGTATATACACACACGTGTATGAAGATAGATATAGACACATACACATGCACACACATATATAATGTGCATGTATGGTATGTGTTTATATGTATGTCTGTGTGCGTGTGTGTACACACACACCTATATATACAAGTGCACAAACACACACACATATGTATACATGTAAGTGTATATAGACTAATATATAACACTACTACTGCAGTCAAATTGTATACAATCCCTTTTTTTTTTTTTTACTGTTACCACAATTACCATGCCAGCATCTCCTCCTTTAGTAGATACATACCATTCTTATAACACCAAACACTGTATAGAATATTTTCCAGAACATTTGAAATTTCTAAAGTATAAATCTTTAGACTGAATATTCCGTATTACTAAAACACAATTTCACATTGAACAATTATTGAGCAGTAAACCTCTTGCAGGAATAAATACTTACCTAGGTTAAAATTGTATTTAGAAGGTCTTGGAGGTTTTGACGTGATAGAATTTGGTTTAGGTAATGGTGGGTGTGGAGATAAAATGTGTGGTATTGAAGACACTTCATATTCTGGACTTGAAGTTTCAGCACCCTTGTCTTCTATGCTATAGTTTTCTTCACATTCTAAATTACAAAGAAAATAAACAGCACTAAATTTGGTATTTTTGTTTGGCATCCTTAATAATTTTTAAAATTACGCTCTTAACTATTATTGTGTGTTTGTTCAATTCCAATTAAAGTGAATATATAACAGTACATTTAAAGAATATATGTATATTAGTATATTATAGGTACATTTAAAGCACAGCATTGCAGGGAACTACATAAAAGTTTGAAGAATTCTAAATTACAATAAAACTTTAAATTGAACCCCATATAGATATGTACACCAGTACTAGTTAACTACCCTTAAATTATGTAACACCTAATAATGGATAACTCCATGTCCTACCTGATGGTTTAACTTCTCTCCTCCTCTCTAACGAAGTTTTGTTAGTTTTATTTGTACGCTTTTTCTTCTTTGTAGGGATATAATCAAGATCATCTCTTTTCCGCTTTGCAGTTGGAGCGACATCGTTGCTACTATCTGAACTAGGTATATTTCCACTGCTACTACCACAGCTGTCATTTGATATTGTGCTTGCATTGCACTCGTGTGGAGATTCACTCCCAGGAAGTCTGTCCCTGTTGATTGTTTCATGATCGTCATCATCCTCAAAATCCCCGTCCTCATCTTCCTCGTGATCAAGATCTCTGCATATACCACCCTGATGTTGAGGCATTACATCTTCGGCATCTGATGGTATTAGATCGGTTTCTGGAGAGTAAGGTGGAGTGTTTGATAATACTACCTGTCTTTGGTTTTGTGAACTGGTGATGTCTGAACGCGAACAGCTACTTCCGACGTCTATACCATAATCATCTACAATAGAGCGAACTGTTTCCAGAAGACAATGAGCTGAAGCAGAGCCTGGTTTAACTGATGGTTTCTCAGCAGGTGCAACATCAGGGACAACAGACTGCACATGAACAACTTCTTTTGGAGCCATGCTGTACAAAGATTCAATATGAGCCTCAGACTTGGCATTGGCAACAGCTACTGCGGCTGATGCTGCAGCCGCAGCAGCGACAATTGTAGATTCCGTGTCATTTGTACTAGAATATGTCTCTTTGCTCTTTTTGCTTTCTTTCACCTTACTGAAAGTAGGTTTGTCTATTTTATCACATTTTTGCGATTTACTACTGACAGGTACTGCTACATTCTTCTTCAGGTTATCCTTACTTTCAAGAACAGAGCTTTCGAAATCATCAGATTCAGCAGCTTTCTTTTTGATCTTCTTTTTAGCTGGTTTCTTCTTCACAATATCGCCAAACTCTTTAGAGACTTCTTCACCTCGTTTGAACTCTTCTTCAGTTTTTATATCAATGTCTCTCATCACATCACTAACATATACGGGTGGTCCCTGTTGGCAAGGACCATAAAGGTTATACACGTTGGACTTTAACTTTAAATGATGCAACGTACTTTCATCTGGAACTGGAACAGCTTCTTTGATGTTACTTAAAACAGTTTGTTGTTTTGGTTCTTTACAGTCTTTCCTCTTTGGCTTTGCCTTTTCTTTCTTATCTGCCTCCTTCACAGGAAGAACACTTTCTACACATGTCAGAGGTGGTTCAAACATCACCGACTGTGATTGATACATGTATGGGCCCATTATTCTAGGCAACATCTGCAGCTGCTGCTGCTGCTGCTGCTGTTGTTGTGGATGTTGCTGTTGTGAATGCTGTTGTTGCTGTGGTGGCGGTGGTGGCGGTGGCGGTGGAGGTGGTGGAGGTGGAACTGGTGACTGTTGTTGGTGTTGTTGCTGCTGCTGCTGCTGCTGCTGCTGCTGTTGTTGTTGTTGTTGTTGTTGTTGCTGCTGCTGCTGCTGTGGCGGTGGTGGTGGTGGCGGTGGCGGCGGTGGTAGCGGTTGGTGTTGCTGTTGTTGTTGTTGTTGTTTCTGCAGTAACTGCTGTTGTGGTTGTTGTTGAGGTTGTATCTGCAACTGCGATTGTGGTGGTTGTGGAGGATGAGGCTGTAGTTGCTGCTGCTGCTGCTGCTGATGCAACTGATGTTGTTGCTGATGTTGCTGCTGCTGCTGCTGTTGTTGTTGTTGTTGTTGCTGCTGTTGTTGTTGTTGTTGTTGTTGCTGCTGCTGCTGCTGTTGTTGTACATGAACTTCACTTTCTTCAGAATCATCAAAAATCTTCTCATCACATTCTAAATTAAGGACATCATCGGTATCATAAGACTCAAGAACACGCTCCTTTCTCGCCTCAAAATATTCAGCTTGTTCCTTTAAATTATTGCTGTCCTCTTTTAGCATTTTGGAAGTCGAATTTTGGGCTTTTACTATTTCATGACAAGTCACAGTTAAATTTTTAAAATTAGCACTTCCATCTGTAACAGTTAAGACCCTTTCTTCTTTCACTTCAGGAACTCTATCCTTAGGCTCTGAAGCAAGTGGAACAGAGTTTATTTGTGGTTCTTCTGGCTGAGAATGAGACACGTTCTTTTCTGCTTGATCACAGCTCACAATTTTTTTGCTTTCAGCCACAGAATTCCTTTCAATATCATCCATCTTTTTCAGCATCTCTTTAACAGCTTCTTCCTTTGATGTATCAATAATAACTTTGTTTTCTTCTTCTGCATCTTCATTTTTATATTCTCCATCACTTTCTCCACTATCGTCACTTTCTGCTAGATAAAAATAAAAGAACGGTATTGATTTATTTAAATAACAACAATAACAATAATCATAATAACAACAACGATGGTTTCAAATTTTGGCACAAGTCCAGCAATTTTGGAGGGATGGGACAGTTTGATTACATCAACCCCAGTGATCAGCTGATACTAATTTTACTGACCCACAAGATGATGAAAGCCAAAGTCAACCTCTGTGAAATTTAAACTCAGAATGTAAAGATGGACAAAATATTGCTAAGCAATTTGCTTGGTATGCTAATGATTCTGCCAACTCACGACCTTAACAATAATAATAATCCTTTCTACTAAGAACACAAGGCCTGGATTTGGTGGGAGGAGACTAATCAATTACATCACCCCAGTGTTCAATTGGTACTTATTTCTATTGACCCCAAAAGGATGAAAGGCAAAGAATGTAAGGATGAACAAAATGGCATTAAGCATTTTGCCTGGTGTAATAACAAGTCTGCCAGCACACTACCTTAACAACAACAAAAACAACTCTTTCTACACACAACAGACACTTAAATTTTGAAAGAAGGGCTACTTAATTACATCAATCCCAGTACTTGACTGGTACTTATTTTAACCCTGAAAGTTAACTTTGGCTGAATTTGAACTAAAGAACACAAAGCTATAGGAAATGACACTCACAATTTTGTCTGGCATGCTAACAACTTTGCCAGCTCACCACTTTATTATATTATTGTTGTTGTTGTTAATAATAATAATAAACATGATTTCACTTATTTGCCACAAAAGGTAACAGATGTGTGAATATAATATTGTCAAATTACAAAACTAGAAAGAGCTTACACAATATCTATTAGAAAAAGACTGGCATAGTAAAAAAAAAAACAGAATAACAAATGTATGAAAAGAGGCCCCAATACAGGAACAGCTATCTTGGCCAAATCAAGGAATCCTACAGATCCAAGATTACCTTGTCTACCAAGAACAAGTGCCTTCTTCCATTTGTGTTCTCTAGTTTACAGGCATATGCTCAAAATAAATGAAACTATGCCCACCACTCTCACCCACCTTTCAATAAATTTAACCCTTTACCATTTAAACCAGCCATATACAGCCAAAATATTCTACCTGCCCTATGTTCAAACTGGCCAGATCTGGCTTCTCATACCTACCATACAATGTCATTCTGAAAATAATCTATCACATTATTAAAATCTCTATGCTACAAAACAATTTATGTTTAGTTCAGAACAATGTGAACAAATAAGCATTACATTTGACAAAGTAATCTGAATACTGAATGGTTAATGGAAGGCAACGAGCCGTCCACTCTCACCAATCTCTCAAAGTGAAACTTGAAGAAGCTGATGAAGGCTTGACCAAAAACATGTCTGTTCTCAGTTCTTTCAAAAACTATATATACTTTCTAGTCAGAAGAAAGTGATGTAGCAATTCTCTCAATGAACTCAACTGATTGTTAGAGTTACTGTACACATAACAGTTATTCAATGTTAATCCAGAAGTCAGTAATGCTCAGACACTGAATGCATACAGAATGGTTTTGTTGTCTTGCACACATCTTAGAAAAGGTTAGCTGATGGTGCTATGCTTGTAAAGTTATCTCAAGCTAGCAATGTCCCCTTCCTTCCTTAATAGCAATGCAAGGCAAAGGATTTCTGGAATAATGTAAATGAATGTTAACATTTCACTTGTCGTTGTTTTAAAGAAACTGTGATGTTAACATTTCTTGTTGACAATATAAATGTTCATTTGATGCTTTTCAGCACCAGTGGAACAGGAAAATCTCCTGTCTGAAAAACAGGTGAGGGTTGGGAACAGGAAGAGCATCCAACTAGAAAATCCTACCTGAAAATCAATTCCCATCCAAGCTATGCTAACATGGTAAAATGAGCATTAAACAAATGAATTCTTAAAACAAGAGGGGAAAAAGAAACTAACAACAAAATACTGCACATATACAATGGTACAGAAGAGCTGCACTTTGTTATGCAGTAAAAGCTTTTAACTAAAATATGTCTTCAGAAATGAGGAGGATGATATCTAATTTTGTTGGCACAAGAGATGTAACTAAGAAACACAAGATATATTATTTGTCCAGTGCTCTACAAGTTCTGCCATCTACGATTAGTAATAATAAAAATGAGAAAGTGTCTGTTAGTACCTTATCAAAATTGGAGGCAATTCTACACAGGAGCTCCACAATAGCTTCATGGGTTACATCTAAGTCATTTAACTGAATACCCATTAAACATAGGTTTTCTCAGTCAAACTTGATCTGGTATTACACAACAACACAAGCAAATCATACTAAAGCAGATATCATTGTTATCCAATATTGCCAACACCGTTATGCATCATAAATGTATATGAAACATTAATATCCAACACTAAAACACACACACACACACTTGTAATACAAAGATGGAAGTGTAAATTGATGTTTCTAACCTGGAGATTGAACATCAGAAGATTCTGCTAATCCAGAGCTCCTCCGTGGTCGGCGTTTTGCTATTAAGAAGAATAAGTGCCACATATCTAGAGTAACAATAACAACAATGATGACAACTTTTAAAAATTACTTTCTTTTGACTAGAAAGAGATAAAGTCAATATAGCACTGACTGACGGTATGTCTATTTAACTTCACCATGAATATGCAAGAAGACTGGTAAATTGTATGCCAGTAATGTATTTAAATGACAGCATGGGTTTAAACTCATAACTGTGATACACCATGCTAAATATTATAATAGATCAGCTTTATCTCTCTCACTAAAATCTGTAACATCATCACAATAAAATAATGACCTCTTGATTAGTCAGTAGTAATAAGGAAAGTAACCTTAAGAATTTAACCCAGAGAAAAATAACAAAATGCTGTTTGTTCCATAAATCTATAGTGTGTGTGTGGGGGGGGGGGGGTTAAGTGGAAGTCATGCCTTTTCTAAGACTAATAACAATATAAGTGAAATTAAATGGTTTGAGTTAGGGATCAAAAGTAAATGAAATTGACTTTATTTATTCTGTAGAGTTCACTAACCACAGACAAAAACAAAATATGAAAATCCAAACAGCAGTCAATCAATTATTTAACAGAAATAGTAGGAAGTTGATTAATGCATTTGACTAATATTTGAACCTTTTTGATACTAACTGAGACCAACCCTGGTTCTGTGATGAGATCAAAATTAAAACCTTCCATTGAAATTAAAACCTTTCATGAAAATTTTTACATTCATTTTTGTTCCAAACACCTACTTAGTAATGACAAAGTTATTTTACTAAATTCTTCATTATTCTTTTTATTCTTTTACTTATTTCAGTCATTTGACTGCGGCCATGCTGGAGCACTGCCTTAAAGGGTCTTTTAGTCGAAGAAATTGACCCCAGGGCTCATTCTTTGAAAGCCTAGTGCTTATTCTATCAGTCTCTTTTGCCAAACTGATAAATTACGGGGGACATAAACAAACCAGCATCAGTTGTCAAGTGATGTTGGGGGGACAAACACAGACACACACACATACACAATATACATATATACATACACAGCTTTTTTTCAGTTTCTGTCTTCAAAATCCACTCACAAGGCTTTGGTTGGCCTGAGGCTATAATAGAACACACTTGCCCAAGTGGGACTGAATATAATAGAACACACTTGCCCAAGTGGGACTGAAACCAGAACCATATGGTTAGGAAGCAAGCTTACAGCCACACCTGTGCTTATGTTCAAAATTAATTGAAACATACACAGTGAATCGAATCTCAATAGAAATTTGGTAACGAAAGGGTTGTCTCATAAGACAAATTATTAAAAAAAAACTTTTTAATCAAAGTTTATCATACTTTTCCTTTTCTAATTTTTTTATCCTTTTCTCTCAAAGCTGGCACAAGAACTGTTTGCAAAACAGAAAACAAAATACTAATATTTGTAAATTGTTGTTCCATAACAGTTGTTGCCTCTCATTTGCCTCTGACTAATCGCATATATAAATGAAGTACTCTTAAAAATGTGCCTATATGGTAGTCTGATTTTCAAGATATAGAACTTAAAAATAAGAAAGATGAAATTATTCTACTTACGAGGAAGTCCTTCTAAGACAGGAAATTCCATGCTATTTGATCGTGTAGGCCGCACTTTGGCCTGGTTGTCTTTTATGGCGCGAGGTGAAGAGCCTGACAATGGAGGCGTTGAGTTGACTGCTGCTGGTGTGGTTGGCATAGGCGTCACAGGTACAGAAGATACCTGGGTTGGTGGAGCAGTCAGTAGTTTTGTTGGCACTGGCTGTGTGATCGGTGATGATGGGGGTGGTGAAGGCGGAGGAGGAGGGGGTGGAGGTGGAGGGGGTGGCGGCGGCGGTGGTGGCGGTGGAAGGTGCAAGGGAGGGAGTGGGACAAACAATGTAGATGAAGGTAATGTGGTGGTGCTGGAGGTGGTTGAAGTGGTGGCTGCAGTCGTGGTGGTGGCAGAAGTTGTGGTGGTCGTGGCGGTCGTAGTGGCAGCGGCTGCAGCAGTGGCAGTGATGGTAGTGGTGGTGGTTGTGGTGGTCGTGATTGCAACAGTGGCAGCTGTGGTGCAAGATGTTAATAACGGCGACGACGATGACGATGATGAGGATAAGGAGGATGAAGATGTTGATAATAGTGATGACGAAGAAGACGACGATAATGTTGTTGCAGATGATGGTAGTACAGTAACTGATAATGCAGAGGATAATGCTGTTGTAGCAGGTGATGATGAAGTTGACGAAGTTGTTGACGTTGAAATAGTTGGCGTCCTGCCTTTAACAGGTCGGTTTTCTTCTTTCCCACAGCTGGTTGCTTGTTGAGAACGATTCTGATTCTGGACACGCTTCTTGGTTGCTCCAGGTCCCTGAAAAAACAATGAGGAAATATATAAATATATACATTCACAGAGGTTAATTCAGTCAGCATCTTTTCAATTCGATAATGCTGTGTATAAAAGTTACATATCTCTGTCAATTTGAAAATAAGTCTTGATTATGATTATCACATTATCCGGGTACAGGACGTCAAAAAATGTGGACAAAAAAGGAACGAGAACATAAACAAAGCACAAAAAAACGGACTTTTTTTTACGGACAACAGAATGAACTCATAGGGAAACAGACAAGCCACTTATGGAACTTTTCCTTCATCAGTTGCCTCTATTCTAAACTAGGCATTTCGAAGATGAGGCAGAACACGCTCTTAGAATAGCTCTTCATAAATGTAAAAAGGTAAAGAGAGAGAGGATAATTGCTACACCAAAAAATGTTCTGGTCTGATAATACCTTCTACAGGTATAATTAAACCAAGCGAAAAAGGATCTTCTACATTTGCAAATAGAGAAAAGAGGGTGTTCAGGAACTGGAATTTGTATGCATGTTTTCATTCTGTCATTCAGCATCTATGGATTTGAACAGGAGTTATTTGACTCAGGGTTTAACAACAAAATGTTCTTCCTGTTGCCAACTCACACTTGTATTTTTTTTTTTTAAGTAGGGAATTTCCTTATTCTACAGATTTTTGAAAACATAGAATGAGAATGACCAGTGCTGATGTTCATATTCAACAAAGAATCTCAACAACAGCACCAGTTCACTCAAGCAGAGCTAAGTGCAGAATATATGCATGCATGCATGCATGTATTGCATTACATTATATTGCATTACATTACAAAAACTCAAAAAGTTCAAATAATGACATTTTTTTCTCCCGTTTTTATTGATTTTATTTTATATAATTCAATCAAGATTTCATTTATCTAAAAATATTACAACCTAGTCATTTTAAGTAATTAGTTTTATAAAATTTCCTTAACAAAATTGAATGAAAGGAAAGCTATGTCCAAAAAATTTACCTTTGGAGATCTTGGTGAATGACTCTTCGCTTTCTTTTTTGTTCCCAATTCAGGCTTACCAAGAACTTTAACAATTCTTTCAGGCCTGACCCATTCATCATACCTAATGAAAAATAATTGAAAGATAAAAGAAAAACATCAGATATTAAATTTCACAAATACTTAAAGAATACATCCTTCAACTTTTATCCAATGTAATATATTATTATCACATTATCAATAACTTCTGTGCTGGGGTGTATATCACCATTACAGGTTAATCATAGAGGAACAACATCAACCATATTTCAAATAACATTCACCTTGCTTGCATTTGACAGAGTTCCCCATTGAAACTTATATAGGAATAATAGACCAGACAGCAGATAAAACATATGTCCAAACAGCCCAATGCACATCATCATCTAAGCATTCATTACTGAAGTTCACTAAGCAAAAGAGTTGCTACCAGCTGCTTCGGCCACTGGTTTCTTCCTGAGGCAAATTTAAAAGCTTCATTAAACCTAATTAATATCATTAATTTATGAAATGCATCTTGTTTCACAAAGCTCCTCAGTAGCTTTATGATTGTGAGTCAAAACGGTAGCCAGTGGTATGTATGGTCTTCTTTACTTTAATTCTTTTATCATCTCTCTTGAAATACATTTCATTTGTCTCCAATTAAATTTGAAAATAAGGAATTTACAAAAATAACCTTGTCATTTTTAAGCTGGAGTTTGGAATATAAATTAACATGAAATTTTAATGAAAAGTTTAAATTTAGATCACTTTAAAACAAGAAGTTTGTTTTATAGAACCAGGGCTAGTTTTAGGCATTGGTATTAAAAGGGTTAATATAGATTATACTATGAACCACTACTTGCTGTATGTATTGTATAGTTGACCACTAAGCTGGGGCATAATGTATCTGGAGTATTGAATCTGTGGGGTCTAACCCAGTTGTTTGAACAAGTACCTACACATAACATAGGTTTTCCCAATTAGAGCAGACCTCAAGTTACACAACAACAACAACAACAAAAGCAACAATAACGCCTTATTTACCTAGTGTTCCACCCTGCATAATGCACTAAATATTGTTCATGCCCACCCTCAGCACCAAATTCAACAACCTGGAAAAGCAAAATAAAATATAATGCAAGAGATGAACAACAGGGAGTAAATTTTATTATTTTAAATTTTAAAATGACAGTGTAAATTAAAAAATGCAGATAATTAGCCAGATTTCAAATGTATTTAAAAAATAAGTGGAAAATCAGACATTTGTATTTGTTTTAACCTTTTAGCATTCAGATGATGCTGTTCAATTATATGATTGTTTATTTTTAGAATGACATTGTAGGGTAGGTGTGAGAGGCCAGATCTGACCAGTTTGAACATAAAACAAGCAGAATATTTTGACCGGATAAAGCCAGTTTAAATGCTAAAGTGTAAATCTTTCTAAAATGGACCTAACTAGCTGTTACATGAATACCAAGATTAGTAACTGACATTTTATAGAGTAATTATTAAACTTAAATATATATGTCTTTTTATATATGCATTATCAAGAAGTTTTAAAGAACAGATTACAAACTTTTGCCTCATATATTTTCTGATTCCTCCCTCTTCCATACTTGACTCTGAGTTTAGTTCCTGTAGGATATTCACCAGAACCACCTAATCCAACAGTTTTTCCTTCTTCTTCCTCTTCTTCATCTTCCTCATCATCATCATCATCCTCACTATCAGCAGGTTCCTCATTTCTGTGAAGAGAAGAAAAGCAAATGAAAAATAAAGGGATTTTTTTTTTCCATTAAAAAAAAAAAAATCACTTTCATTGATTCATAAAAATGTTGTTGATTTTCTCCATTTATAATAATTATCACAATGTTTTATGGTTTAGCTCCAGAAGCTTTAATGTCAAGTAGAACTATGACCAAGGGTATTCCAACCATAAGTGATACCATCCATAATTTTAAAAGTATCTAGAATTTTGAATAGTGAAATGCAGAGCAATATGATAGATTTAAAGGTTACAGACAGACGAGAAGTAAACAGTACAGACTGTCAAACCTCTAGTAATATGGCGGTGAGATATTCTTTTTAAAGCTTTGTCAAAATGGAACTATGTCCTTTATCATGGACTCTGGGACTACTTGAAAGAAAGAGTATCTACTTGAAAGAAAGAGTACAGCAGTACTAATATGAACAAGGAAGAAAGTTATCCTTGACCATTTTGTTAGCATATTTCTATTGAAATACACTGCCTTTGTTTCAATTGATTATGAAAATAATGAAGAATTTAGTAAAATAATATTGTCATTGTTAAGCTGATGTTTGGAACATAAATTAACACTAAATTTTCATAGGAAGTTTTAACTGAAATCACTTTAAAGCAAGAAATTTCTATCATAAAACCAAAGTTGGTCTCAGGTGGGTCATTATCAAAAGTGTTAAACCAAATACTCAGCCTCAAATGCTTACAGAATAAAAGAGGAATGTCTGATAAAAACAACCGAGAACCAGATGTTAAACCAAAGTGACAGATTAAGTCTACCACTCAAGATATTATGAAAACCACTGAATTAAACAAAAGTCCCTCATCATCATCGTTTAACGTCCGCTTTCCTTGCTAGCATGGGTTGGATGATTTGACTGAGGACTGGTGAAACCAGATGGCTACACCAAGCTCCAATCTGATTTGGCAGAGTTTCTACAGTTGGATGCCCTTCCTAACGCCAACCACTCAGAGAGTGTAGTGGGTGCTTTTACGTGCCACCGGCACGAAGGCCAGTCAGGAAGTACTGGCAACGGCCACGCTCAAAATGGTGTATTTTACATGCCATCCACACAGGAGCCAGTCCAGCGGCACTGGCAACGAACTTGCTCGAATGTCTTTTCACTTGCCACTGGCACAAGTGCCAGGAAAGCGACATTGGTAACGGTCATGCCCAAATGCTGCTATTTATGTGCCACTGGCACGAAAGCCAGACAGCTGTTGCTCTGGCAACGATCACGCTCAGACAGTGCTCTTAGTGATTTACTGGTACT
This sequence comes from Octopus bimaculoides, assembly GCF_046866305.1. Taxonomy (NCBI): domain Eukaryota; kingdom Metazoa; phylum Mollusca; class Cephalopoda; order Octopoda; family Octopodidae; genus Octopus; species Octopus bimaculoides. The sequence goes on along the minus strand of NC_142944.1, from coordinate 33,485,503 downwards.
GGTGCCATAAGTGTAAAAAAGATAATAGTTCCTCATAGCATAGAAGAGAGAAAAGAATAAGCTAAATAAAATCTTGTTGATATGAGGCCAACAGATTGCAAATAATCTCTTTCTATGAATGCATATATTCAGGCTAAATCACACAACTGTATGTATACGCTCACACAAGTACATGTATGTGAATGCATCTATACATGTGCATGCATACACATGTAAATATATTTATATTTACCTCTTAGAATCACCCTCTTCATCGACTTCAGCTTTAACTTTTGCTTCTTTCTTATCTTCCCGACTTTCTTTATTTTTATCTTCCTTGTTCTTTTTCTCTTTTGTACTTTTCTCCTCTTTTGCAGATTTTGTCTCTTTGCTTCCCTTTTCATCTTTTATAAACATATCAAATTTGGATTTCATTGACTCTGGTGTATTTTTAACATCGGTTTCTTTTTTAACATCATCTCCTCTAGTTGACCGTTTTCTAACCTGTAAATTACCAATAACATGGATTTTTATACATGTTTATTTACATATATATATATATATTAGTTGAAAATATGTGAAGAAAAATGCCTTTGTTTCGCATAGTTTAATATTTTTTTATATAAATATATACATATTATATGGATGTTGTAAAATCCAACCAGTTTTCGCTATTTAAGTTAGCTTTTCAAGGAGTATTGTGTATATATATATATATATATATATATATATATATATACTAAAAAAATTAAAGACTTGTTTTAAAATTTGTGGCCTTGCACCAGTTGATAATTGTTTTATTTACACTTTAATTGTAAAATGGATTATGAATTACTGAAGAATTTTAGCAGGTATTGTGAACTTTGGCACAGTCTTGTGCCATTAGGCATTACAAATAAAATAAGCGCCATTTGCTCTCCAAAGCTAAGTAATAATGAGTTTCAAAATTTGGCATAATGCCAGTAAGTTCAGGGGAAGCGGGGTAAGTCGATTATATCAACCCCAGTGATCAACTAGTACTTATTTTATCTATTCCAAAAGAATGAAAGGCCAAGTCAACCCAGGCAGAATTTGAACACAGAACGTAAAGATGAATGAAATGCCACTAAGCATTTTGTCTGGCATGCTATCAATTCTGCCAGTTTGCCACCATAAAATTGAGTAATAATTAATAAGAATCATACCAACATAAGATGTGAGAATATTTTCAAAACTAAAAAAAAAAATAGATTAAAAGAATGAAGAGAACGAAGATGAAATACCATTTTTCCTTAAATTAGTTAGAATTTGTATATTACAAAATTTGTATACCTAGATGACAATAAAGAAACTCTACTAAATTAATATTCAGAAACAAAAACTGTAAAATTTCAAATAAATGGAATATTCTTTTCTACTCTAGGCACATGGCCTGAATTTTTTTTTGGGGGGGGGGGGCAATTAGGTTGACTCCAGTATGCAACTGGTACTAAATTTATTGACCCTGAAAGAATGAGAAGCAAAGTCAACCTCAGTGGAATTTGAACTCAGAACACAAAGACAGATGGAATACTGTTAAGCATTTCACTCGACGTGCTAACATTTCTGCCAGCTGGCCACCTTAAATAAATGGAAAGGATTTCCTGGTCGATGCATATCTAAACTACAAACATATAAATTAATCTCATTAGCTACTGGTTTGTAGGGATATTTGTATGAAGAATGCTTTACATAATGTGTATAGTAGTGTTAGCCTGCACCAGCACCCTGTAAATTATACCCCCACTGTAATTTGAACTCAAAACTGCAAGCTAATAAGACACTTAATTATAGTGTTTATTATTTTGCACGATGATCATCAGTCCAACCCTTAAATATCCGCTTTCAGCTACATAGACTGGACCATTTTTGAGAATCTATCCCAACCTTATGATACCAACTTTCAATTAAATAGACTAGACCATTTGAAAATCTGTCCCAGCCTCAAGTGGTGAAACCTAATTTCAGCCAAATGGATAGGATCATCATCATCATCATCATTTAACGTCCGCTTTCCATGCTAGCATGGGTTGGACGATTTGACTGAGGACTGGTGAACCAGATGGCTACACCAGGCTCCAATCTGATTTGGCAGAGTTTCTACAGCTGGATGCCCTTCCTAACGCCAACCACTCAGAGAGTATAGTGGGTGCTTTTACGTGTCACCCGCACGAAGGCCAGTCATGCGGTACTGGCAACAGCCACGCTCAAAATGGTGTATTTTACGTGCCATCCACACAGGAGCCAGTCCAGGGGCACTGGCAACGATCTCGCTCAAAAGTCCGAAAATTAAGTGTTTTGGTCATGCACAAAACACAGTGATGGTGATAGGACAGAAACTAAGGAATTTTCAGTCAGTCAACCAAGAAGAAACCATTAATTTATTGATTCGATAAACTGGGGACTCACCCTCATTATATAACACACACACACATACATTTATATAATATTATTTCTTTATTGCCCACAAGGGGCTAAACATAGAGGGGACAAACAAGTACAGACAAAGGGATTAAGTCGATTACATTGACCCCAGTGCATAGCTGGTACTTAATTTATCAACCCCGAAAGGATGAAAGGCAAAGTCGACCTCAGCAGAATTTGAACTCAGAATGTAATGGCAGACGAAATACCGCTTAGCATTTCACCCGGCCTGCTAACGATTCTGCCAGCTCACCGCCTATACATTTATATAAACTAACACATACACACATACATTTATATAAACTAACCCTTTTCTTTGGGAGTTCTTTTTTAACATCTGGTGTTTTCGCTTCCTTATCTTTCTTGGTGGTTTTCCTTTCAGCTCCTTTCGATGACGAATCTGCCTTTTTGTCATCATCCCGCTTTCTCGTGTGCTTTGAATCTTCTTTCTTATCACTCTTCTTGTCTTCTTTCGCATCACCATCGTCTTGTTCTTCCTTCACTTCCTTCTTAACTCGTTCTTTCTCTCGTTTCACTTTGTCTTTCTTACTCGTCTCCTTTTTCACAGGTTCTTCCTCGGACTTTTCTTTGGGCTCTTTCTTGACACAAACTTCATTTTCAGATTCTTCAACATTGGTGGCAGACTGAGTATCAGAGCTACTTTTGGCATTATCAGAATCTTTTGTTTTCTTGTCATCGTCATCTTTGTTCTAAATAAGAAACAGCATGAAAAAGTAAAATACATGTCAGGCTAAATACTGGACAGACTACAAGTCAGCTTCAGTTTACCAAGTACTACAAATGAATCCCAATCTATCTAAGTAATTAATAAATAGGCTGTTGAAATTCTGCATCATTAATAAACCAACATTACACACACACAGTGCTACAATTAATAGTTGAATATAAATGTCTTTATACCTTATATATGTATATATGCGTGTGCGTGTGTGTGTGTGTGTGTGTGTGTGTGTGTGTATATACTCTTTTACTTGTTTCAGTCATTTGACTGTGGCCATGCTGGAGCACTGCCTTTGGTCGAAAAAATCGACCCCGGGACTTATTCTTTGTAAGCCTAGTACTTATTCTATCGGTCTCTTTTTGCCGAACCGCTAAGTTACGGGGACGCAAATACACCAGCATCGGTTGTCAAGTGATGTTGGGGGGGGACAAACACAGACACATAAACACACACACACAAACATATATATATATATATATATATATATATATATATATATATATATATATATATATACAATTAAACCTTGGGAGAGGCATTATGCCGGTAATAAACACACGCACTGGTTCAGTCCTTTATTAATTTATATAGTCTTTTGTTAAATTATTTCATTGCACTCTTACAATCTCTTCAGTAACTTGTCTCTCCACTTCCATTTATTTTGAATGTATGATCTGGCGTCGTTTCGAAACTGTTTGTTCTTGCAATCTCTTCAGTAAAGAGTGCAATGAAATAATTTAACAAAAAACTATATAAATTAATAAAGGACTGAACCAGTGCGTGTGTTTATTACCGGCATAATGCATCTCCCAAGGTTTAATTGTATTTCTTTCAACACACGTATCCACATCAAGAATCTTGCACATATATACGACAGGCTTCTTTCAGTTTCCGTCTACCAGATCCACTCACAAGGCTTTGGTCGGCCCGAGGCTATAGTAGAAGACACTTGCCCAAGGTGCCACGCAGTGGGACTGAACCCGGAACCATGTGGTTCGTAAGCAAGCTACTTACCACACAGCCACTCATAATGCATTATGTATATATCAAATGCCAATAAAAGCATACCAACACATAGCTTTACTCTCACAATACATTAAGTGTAGTATAGCTCAGGTGGTGACAGTTATATTGAAGCAAATATACTTACATACACAGAATGTGTTGAACAATCGATAAGGAAGATATATATATATATATATCATCGTCAACATTTGATGTTTGTTTTCCATGCCACAGCAGGTTCCATAATCTGCTTCGGCCTGGTTTCTACAGCTGGATGCACTTCCGAATGCCAACCACTTTACAGAGTGGGGTTTTTTTATGTGGTGCCATCACCAGTGATTTTTACATGGCACCAGCACCCACACCCAGGCTTTTTAAGAGGTACCTTGGTTTTAAGGCATAAAGACATTTATATGTGACATTAAAGAATCACTCAAAATTCTTTAAACATTTGACTTCACTGTTAATCAGTAATTACTGAAATACCCCGGTGATTAGGTCAAGAAAGTAAAAAGTAATTATTTAAAATAAGATCAGCTCTACTGTATTATCATTAAATGAAGCTATTAAACCAATCATGTTTAAAACAGAATTTTCCAAAAGAACATGGGAACTTACCTTTTCTTCTTCTTTAACAGCATTTTTCCGATCACGTGGTGAACGACAGCTATCTCTAGCTCTTAAAAACAAAATGCTTCTTCCTGTACTGTGTCGACTGCTTCTTGGACGGCTAATTGTTCCCATTGTACTTCCAAGTTTGCGATAAAAATCTTCAAATGCATGCAAGTATCTGAAGAGAAAATAAGAAAAGTTTCATCACAAAAATATAAAATATATTGTATTTATTCATGTATATAATATGCATTTGTGTACAACATATCACTGCACCTTCTAAGCCATGCAAACAAGTTTTGTAACCAGTGCACAAAAGAAATTTAGGTGTACACAAGAAAATAAATATTTCAGATTTAAGCACAAGACCAGTAATTTTGAGGTAAGGGGGGAAGTCACAAACATCAACCCCAAGACTTAACTGGTACTTCATTTTATTGACCTCGAAAGGATGAAAGACAAAATGGATATCAATGGCATTTGAACTCAGAGTGTAATGAGTCAGAAGAAAAGCTTGCTAAGCATTTTTTCCAATGCATTAATTATTTTGCCAGCTCGTCATCTTCACACAAGAAAGTAATGACTGCATGAAGCGTTCATTACCTAAAATAATGTAGTAGTGTATAATTATGTATATTATTCCTTCATTGTACACATAATTATGTCAGGCAAAAAAAAAAAAAAATTATGCAACAAAATTTTTGTATGTTGAAGGCCAGAAAACTTAGAAGAAACATTGCTCTCATGTGACCTTTGAACTTTACCAGTGCAAGCCATAAAATATGTACCTGGTATAAAGTAATCATTGTGGAAATCATCCAAAAAAATTAGAACTAAATTTTAATTCAGTTCTATATTTAAGAGATGAGGAATTATGTACATTATTTACATTTGACAGATATTTGTCCTCATCTTGTTTGTTGTTAACACATTTAGACTGATATACCCTCCAACCTTCATCAGGTGTCTTGTAGAAATTTCGAACCTGGGTCCTCATTCCTAAGGTATTTTTCGATGTTATTATTATTATTATTATTATAATTGTTATTGTTCAGGTCACTGCTTGGAATCGTAGGGTCAGTAGCCTGCGCTCTTAACCACTATGCCATATGCCCATGGGCATAGCTGTCAAATGTAAAATATCCGTCAAATGTAAATTCTAATTGTTTAAATAAGCTACATCAGCTTGTTTACTGTTATTGGCAAAAAATAATCATCCTTCAAGATTTACAATATATAGCATAAATCCAAAATTTAAAAAGGAACTTACTTCTTATATGCATTCTTTATCTGATGTGAGCCATTATTGGATGCAGGCATTTTCATTTTTGAGTAGACCCATCTCCATTTCATTGTGTTTGTAACCTACAAGAAGAAAAGAAAAAGAAAAAATGGATATAAAATATGAAGATACTTCTAAGCTCTTAGGTATGGCTGTGTACTTAAGAATTCTACTTCTAAAACACATGGTTCTGATCTTAATCTCAATCCATGGGCAAGTGTTTAGATTGACCAATATTCTGTAAGTGGAATTTGCTAGATGGATGTACAAACCCCACCATGTACACACAAAAACATATTTTTGTGTTATGTATGTTAATTTCATTTGCTATATATCGCCAAAGGGAAAAAAAAAGAGACGGTGCTCTTCCAATTTCACTGAGTTAACAGGCACTCCTCCTATCACTTTCAGAAATGCAGTGAACAATGATTCAAATAGAATCCCAAATAAAATGGTTTCAAATTTCATAGATTTCTCAGTTTTTATAAATCTCTTTGTTTTCGCTTTGCTTTGTTTTTAATTTGATCATGGTTTCATTAGACGAAAGTGCCAGTGACCATTTTGCAAAACCACCAAAACTGGTTGGGGAGTAAGTTAGTAAAAAACTACAATTGATAGGGAGAAACCGTGCAGCAAGATTTCAACTTACCTTATACTGGACACCTGTTCAGATATTGATAACATAATATACTTTGCTAAAGGTACCCAAAGGTAAGTGGTGGTGTTAAATTGTTAAATTGCACAATCAATTAAGTCTGTCGCACAAGAACTAATTCAATCCATAATTCCAATAATTCTGATAGGCTTCAATAGTTTCTGTTTATCCAATTTCACCAATGTGCACAGGCAGATGCTCATATACACATCATTATTGCTCTGTTTATTTATTTTTTTATCTTTATAATGAAGGTGTACAGTCTCACTGGTGAAAATTATGGTTAAGGGGATCAAGATCATTAATATTTTGATTTTCTGGCATAGATATAATGAGAATTAGTATCATGAGTTGAAACTGACAAGAATTGACAGCAACATTTGTGGAATGTCTGATCATATGTATAAGTGATGGCTGAGCAAATTACACTTATTTCCTACATAAAGCAGAATTCATATACAAAAATAATTACAAAAAGAAATATTTATGAAAGTGTTAACATTTCTTGTCACTCTCACTCTCACTTTCTCTCTCCCTATCTCTTACAGTAGGTAGAGAGGAAGAAAAAATGTCAATATATAAACTGTACCTTATTATATCCTCCGAAGTTCTGAACAATTTTGAAGAGCTTATACAAATTCAAATCTCTGTTCCCTAATGAAGGTCCTTTATTGATTGGTGTTCCTGTTTGGAAATGTAAATTTGATTTTGATAATAGGTAAATAGTATTAAGTCACAGACAACAACACAAGGAGTTAAATTTAAAAGCTAAAAGGGTAATCAATGCCAGCTAAATTCTCTAATGTTCATATAGAATATTAACAACTTGCCATCTTCAGTTTATTGTCCATCACTGACATTGTTAAGAGAATTTAGTAGTAAAACCCCAATACTAAAGCTATCTGTTACAACTAGACCCAACTTATAAAATCTATCCTGTCTTATTAATGCAATAGCCAACAAAGGCAGGACACCACAGTCAAAAAGGTTGGCTTAACAACAAAATTACACTGAAACCAGCATAGATAATCAAAGATATACTAAGCTAAGAAATTACAGAAAATCAGCTTAGCGTGATCAATGCAATAACTACATTACTATAATAATTAACCAAACATTAAGTTTTCTCTGCTGTTTGAAAATCATCATTTTAGTTACATCTGACAAAAGATAAAGAAAAGCATCAGCAAATAAGTTTAATACACACCTCTGTCGTCCATAAATTTATACAACTGAGCTACAAATCGATCTTCTTCTTCACAAGGTTCATCATCGGAGGACTGGAAACGAAGAAAAATAACAGAAAATATAACAAAAAAAAACATAATATAACACTTGTTCTTATATGATTTTATTTGTTTCTTTTATAGAATTTTACCATTTTTTAAATTCTATAACAATTTCAGCTATAAAACCAGGTTAGCAGTACAGAGGAGTTCCCATAATCTACCAATCTTAAATTCCTCCTTTATGGACTGGAGAACTATGATAACAGGAAGGGCCTGATAACAAAATCCTAATGAATCTTACCTACTGTACTCATATGTAATTCTCAGTTGCTGACAGTATCCCTGTACATGACTTCAATGGCTCTCACTAGCCATTCATCTACTCCTAGCTTCCACAATAACCACCAGATCAGGGAGCTAAGTACAGCAGTTTACTTTTTTGCTAAATATTTCTCCTGCAATAGTACTTCTTCCTGGCACAAAATCAAAAAGTCATTAGCATCACAGAATTCCCACAGCCTTATTCTATCCTTTCTTCTAGAACCAAAGCCATAAGTTCTATATACACCATGAATTCTATTGGAGTATTATCCAACATGCAGATTGAAATTACCAGCTAAGATAATAGAGTCTGCCATCCATCATCAAGGCAATCTGCAGAAGGGACTCATAGAGATGTTCCTTTTGTTGATCTGTCAGTCCTGCTTGTAGAACATATGCCAAGACAAAGACTTCTCACCTGAGAGGGTGAGTAATATTGAAGCGGGTAGCTTTGTGCCAGGTGATGAGATGTTAAACTATGATAGGACATAAACAGGTGTCTTGCTGTAGAAACTGAAATGAAAAACTAATTCCTAAAAAAAAAAAACAATGTTGCTCTGAACATCTGACCTTTATTTATTAAGACAAACTTCACTTTATATGCCACACTACTACAACAATTTTGTTTCTATTTTGTTTCTATTCAAACGAAAGGTTTATTTTCCCTGGTTGAACAATAATCTATAAATCAGAAGCTTCAATCTGTTAACTTTCTCAAGAGTATCCCCTATAGCTATACATACTAAATATATTTGAAATTAAATTAACTTTCATTTATTTGTAGTACAAAAATACTCGTAAAAATACACATTTTGGAAATTGACTGACAATGAGACAAAACTTTTATTGCAAGGAAAAACACCATTAAAATAATAGATATTGAAATATGAAGTCAGTACTAGCAAGACCACATCTCAAAATTTGATATTTTAGTACTGCTAATTTCAGAACTGTACTTAAAATAGATTATATAAGTAGATAACATAAAATAAATTGTTTTATATAGTTACATGTTTCCTTTAATTTATTCTCAAATTTATAATTGAGAAATATAGATAGACAGATAGAGAGAGGGGAGAGATTAAATAAAGAGGAATTTTGTTTACTTACATCTTCATCATCATTTTCACTATCATCATCAGTCCCAAGTAATTCTTCTTTAGTCCAGTTCTGTGGAAGTTCATGACAATCAAAGTATAATAATGCTTTCTCCATAGCTTGAAAATGAAAATAAAAATTAGAAATTATGTAATAAAATAGCCAACTGTTGGGCACCTTTCTTAATATAAAAATATGAAAAATATCAAAATTGCAAACATGGGACTTGAAAGAGAATGAAAATGAAATCACACACACACCAATAGAGAAAACATATATAGCAATAAGAGAGCTGTTTTTCCAGCTCACATAAACAAATATACATGTATATTATAGCCAGTGCTAAAGATAGCATTAATTTAATAAGCTTTACATCATATAAGTTTTCTTTTTTTTTTTTATTTTAACTATGATGGAATATATTGTATGATTTCTGCTTTTCAACATAGTATGCAACTAACCAAAATTGCCAATAACCAACCAAACCAAACCAAACATTTTTATTTCTTTACATCAACAATATCACACTAATACTAAAAAAATATCACCACTTTTCTCAAATCTTTCTAGAATCTAATTCTAAATATATCCTGACATTACTAAATGTATGTAATAAAAACTTGGTCAATACTGTGGCTCTTTAAATCAGTTAATTAAACATTTGACTAGATTCTCATATCCACATAAATTTTACTCTCTGTAATGAGAATTCAGTTATAGGCACATCATATTGGTGTAATAAAAATGAATCATCATCATCATCATTTAACAGCATGGTTTGGGCAATTTGGTAGGGGGGAGGGGACTAGGCAGATTGCATCAGGCTTTTCTGTCTGTTTGTCAGGGTTTTTACAGCTGCATGCCATTCCTAACAGCAACCACCTTACAGTGTGGACTGAGTGCTTCATAGAAAAATTAAATGCAATAAAAACTACTGGATATAATCGTTTTGTAATCAACAAAATGATTATTTTCAAGAAAACTTTTACAAAAAAGTAAACATTAAACTTTGAGATAGCTAAAATTCAATAAAATTAGAAATAATTGTTTAAATCTTACCAGCTTTCAATCCTTTGTCTTCATTTTTCAGAGCTATTTCACGAGTAAAGTCTTTCAGATCTTTCTTTGATATTGTGATACTGAAAATCAAGAAATAAAAAAAATGTTAAAAAACCAACTTTAAATTCATTTTCACATTCTTTTTTAAACAAATGAAATTACATTAAATGTTTATATAAAATAATTTATAAACCATAAATATATATGTAGAGAAGAAAAAACAGATAGTTAGGTTACTTGTACATGGCAAGTTGAAATCTTGTGGATATTATAAACAAGTAGTCTATATAAGGAAAACTATCTAATGTAAAATATTTGACAATCAAATATTGTACAATGACAACATCATGGTTGGCTTTATCATTTGGAGTATTGAAGTACTGTTGAAGTGTCCATATTTTGTATCCTATTACCAGTAGTGTACTACGTCCATATCTAAATCACATAACTTATTTACAGCCTAGTCTAGCTAACTATAAAAACAGCATCATGCAGTGAGTCTGTTCAAATAACAGCATTATTCATATCAAATGTTCATATTTAAATATAAAATTTTCCATCATAGTTTCATGTACAGCAAGAATACATAAAGCATTTCAAATGCTAAAAACACTTTTGGAAACATTAATGTATCTTTACACTTAATCACAGAAAAGTAAAATTAAATAATACTCTTCTTTCAAAGGGAGAGACACATCATAAAGCGTTTGTACAACACAAAATCAAACAGTAAATTGTCATTTACCATAAAAAAGAAACATGAAAGTTCATTTTCACAATTCTTTATAATTTTTCAGTAGAAGACCCGTGTTTTATGTGCAATGTTGTGGGACTGAACCCAACAACGTATTTGTAAATAGATAATCACATATCATTTAAATTCATTTACTGATATCAGTCATTGTGCCAGTGACCAATATAATGAGTGCAATGCATTAGTCATTGTACTATGGCCTACCTACACTGGAGGAACAGGCTTTAACAATATAGTTGATTATATTAATCCCAGTACTTTGACTGATGCTTATTTTATCAATCTCAGAAGTCAGCCAAAGGTGATCTCAGTGGGATTTGGATGAAGAACATAACAGGGCGTAATCAAATAATACAAGGTATTTTATCCACCATTCTACCATTGACTACCATTTGATAAAAGTATTTTAAAACATTTATATGAGCACAAAAATATCAAAGCAATTTTTTTTATTTTTATATTTTTAAGCAATTGACAAAGAGAAATACACTTGCTAATTGGCAGAAAACACAGTGGTGTGTCTACATATACAAAACCATGGATTTAATTATATTTTTATAATTATTTTATAATTATATTTTTGGCCATCACACACTCACAAGCACAATACAGACTACACACGTTTGAATTGAGCAATTTAATAAACCACAAAACACACACATGGCACATGCAATTATCTTCCAAATACAAAAGGATTAACAAATGTTAAAAGTTTGCAAAATATTCAACATTTTCTATAGAACCCATACATTTGTCAATGTGTTTTATATATTCAAGTTTTTACTTACAATTTTCCATCTTTAAATGACCGCACAAGCAGGTGATCTTTGTTCTTCAATTCAACTTGATGAGCATCAGGTAAAACAACGAGAACAGGTACATATAAAGGGGATTTTCTCTTATCTCCAGTTTCCATACACATCACTTTTCCAACGAGTTCTTGAAATCGTCCTTTGTACGATGCTCTTTTAGGCGGACTGTCTTCGGAGCTGCTGTCTTCTTCATAATCAGCCCTGAAAGATGAAGACAGGCTGTTCGATCAATGTTAATGCTGTTCTCCAGAATAAATACAATTACCAAATCATCAAAACTAAACATTGTCCTCCTTTCTGACTAGGTATGTAAGCCCTCCATTTTAAGGGAAGGGAAATGCCATATACTATGTTTATGTCTTTCCAAGTAGCATAAAAGAAAAGAAATTGCTTCAATGAGAAAGTGAAAATGTATATATCTATCTTGTCATGTTAGGATCTTTTTTCCTGTTCTTCCCTTTACAATAATCCCAAATAAACCTGGGACTATACAACAAATTAAATTTACTGTGTGTTAATCAACACTATTACGCATAATCAATGGTTGATATCAAAGCAAGCGTATTATTGCATGTCATCTTATGTTTGCACTATTCTGGCTCGTTGATGCTTTTAGTAGAGTGCATCTCAACAGATGGGTGAGACAGAGGCAAATGGTCCAGAGTCTGCAATATCAAGACATATAAAAGTTAAATATGTATGTTATATTCTGATAACATTCAAAATGGAAGACTGATAAGTATAAACAGACAAAAGATTTTATACATGTAAAATACTCGGTCACCACAAGAAGACTGAGGAAATATTCATTTTCAATCAGGAAAAAGAAGTTAATTAATAATAAGTTATCAATTTACTACCACATATTCATGTTCAAATTGATAGTAAAAAGTGACTGCTCACTAAGACAGAACTCAATGCCTTTGCAAGCTCTCCAAGACCAGTGAGATACCATATATGTTCCTCTTGAACATATATGGAATCAAGTCAAACTAAACCAGTAAGAATTCCAGAGGGTCAATGTTCTGGAAAGCAAAAACTGGGATTAGCAATTAGTGCAGGATGAGGGCTGAGCATAACAATAGTGATAACAAAAGGAAAGAAAAGTGTGATAAAAGTGTTTGAATGGAGATGGCTGGGTTAGCCAGCTCTAAGAAGCAAAGACCATTGTAACAATAGTAGAAAAAGAGAGAAGAGACAACATTCCCATGGACCAGAGGTTGAAAGTGACTCTATACCAATCAGTTGGGTGGCGCTTTTCTGGATGCTGTGTGGGATGCCTGTGTTTGCAGCAGCACTGCCCCCACAATATCTCATTGTGGGCATTGCTTGAGGTTTGTAGAGTGACAGCAATGACAGGAACCTATGCTTGAGAAGATTCATACAATCCAAACAAGCATGTGGCAACTTTTGGGAAAACAGACATAAAAAATAAAGATGCTTATAAATTAACATTCATAAACATGTATTGAGTACTATTTTTCTTGTTGATACAATCAGGATGGGAGGAGGAGGTATAAAGTTATACTAAATTTAACAATTATGACTCCAGCTATATAAGATTACTTACCCTGAAGCAGAATACCTTCCTCTTTTCCCTTTCTTACTCTGCATTACTGGAGTCCCAAAGTGTTCTGGGTGAGACAGAGGCAAATGGTCCAGAGTCTGCAATATCAAGACATATAAAAGTTAAATATGTATGTTATATTCTGATAACATTCAAAATGGAAGACTGATAAGTATAAACAGACAAAAGATTTTATACATGTAAAATACTCGGTCACCACAAGAAGACTGAGGAAATATTCATTTTCAATCAGGAAAAAGAAGTTAATTAATAATAAGTTATCAATTTACTACCACATATTCATGTTCAAATTGATAGTAAAAAGTGACTGCTCACTAAGACAGAACTCAAAGTCAACATTAAAAAAAAAAATCTGTAACATTAATATAAGGCTACATTAATCTAACAGCATACTACAAACTTTCAACTTCACAAGCTACGTGATTTATACAATCATATGCTTCGTTTGTAGTTACTCAATCTTGAAAACACTTATACACACTCACAAACACACCTTTACAACATCAACATAAGTATAAATATCCTTACTTCACTTTCTACAAAGTGTTTCTCTCCTTTTAAACATAATTGAGTTCTTCTGAGTGTCCTCTCATCTCCATCATCAAACACTACAAAATAAAATTTATATTATTAATATTATTATTATATTATTAATATTATTATTATATTATTATTATTATTATTATTATTATTATTATTATTAAGATGTCAAGCTGGAAAGAATCAAAATGCTTTGTGACAATTTCTTCCAGCTCTATATGTTCTGAGTTCTACGGTCAACCTTTGCCTGTCATCTTTTCAGTGTCTATAAAATAAGTACCAGTTGAGTACTATGGCTGATATACATTATCTACAATGGATAGATAGGTATCCTCACTTTGTTTGTTGTTTCCACAATGTTCATCAGGTGTCCTGGTGGAATTTCGAACCCAAGCCTTTATTTGACTAACAAGGTACTCTGTTCTCCTTCCTAAGGTTTTCTTTTTTTGCTGACATTATTTTTTGTTGATATTATTTCCCAAGTCCCTGCCTAGGATTGAACTCAGAATCCAAGGGTTAGTAGCCTGCGCTCTTATCCACTATACTATATGCCCGTGGAAACAACGAACAGGCTGAGGACACCTATCGATCCATTGTAAACAATGAACATAATTCCTCATCTCGAAAATGTAGAATAGTATGGCTGATATTTATGCATTGCTGCTGAGATCCCCTTCGGTCATGACTGACCATGGGATCGCACCTAGAAAGTTACCCTCCCAGGCACAATTCCTGGCAAGGTTGTTTACGGAAGACCAGCAGTCGTCCATGCATACCGACCTTCCCTCTCCACACCACCAGTGTTATCCAAGGGAAAGGCAAAGGCCGATATGGCTTGACACCTGTGACATCGCAACTCATTTCTACAGCTGAGTGAACTGGAGCAACATGAAATAAAGTGTCTTGCTCAAGAACACAACACGCAGCCTGGTCTGAGATTCGAACTCACAACCTCACGATTGTAAGCTCAACGCTCTAACCACTGAGCCATGCACCTTCACATATTTATGCATATGTATGTGTATTTTTGTGTATAGGTGTATTTTTGTATATATGTGCATATATTGTATATATGTGTATATATTGTTCCAGAACAAAAGTTTCTCAGTAGATTGCATTACTATAGAAATTGAAGAAATATCAGTTGAAGACAATACTCACCAACAGTGTACATGCTACAGTCATTGACTTTGTTAACAACACCTTCAGCTGAATGATTAGTCTCTGACATGTTAACCAGAACAGGAGCACCAACCTAAAAATATTCAGTAATAAATAAAAACTGTATTGAAATATTTAGAAAATTAAAACACACTGCAAAATAAGCTAATACCAATTAAAAAAAACGTCTTTTGGAATTAATAGAATAGAATATCACATTTGTAAATTTCCTTGCTTTTAAAAACTTAAAACCACTCTTAAAATTTAACATTTCAAGAGAAAACAAAATTAAATTGAAAAAAAGCAACTAAATTCAAATATCACTACCTTTTTTATTCCATAGATGCCCATGAAAATTATATCTAGAAATGGTTTAATACATTAATATTTTTAAGGGGATTCAACTACTGATGATCCCATAGATTCTATAATCTCTTGAAGATAAAAAGCTTCCCATTGCCTGATCCATGTCCATCTCAGGATTTGAAATCATTACAGTTGTTTAATAAAATAGTCTTAGAAATAGTCTGCTTCAGTCCCAAAAGTTCATTAGGCTGGAGTTTATCCTGGTTCCATGGTACTTAACCCTTTAGTATTCAAGCCAGTCATACCCAGCCCAAGTATTCTATCTGTTTTGTGTTCAAACTCACCAGATCAGGCCTTCACTAGAAACAAATGATTATGATTTGTATATGAAGAAGAAATTAATTATTACAGCATCTGAATTTAAACAATAAAGAGTAGAGTGTTTTTACCTTAAGAGGGCCCTCAATACAGTCATCGGTAACAATTACAGATGTTTGACTTTCCTTTAAGAAAACCTACAAAATAAAACAAAGATAGCATAAATATTCATTCTATGTAAAAAAAAAAAAAAAAAATAAATAAATAAATAAAAAGCAGAATGTTCAAAGACATTATAACAAACAACAATAATAATACATATTTATATATTACTGCATTTAGTATCTGTTCTGTTAATGGTTGCAAATGTAACTACTTTCACAATAAACATGTTAAAAATATGGTATGTGCTCATATATGTGAGTGTATATATATGGGAGTAATACACACACACATTTCAATGCATTTTCCTTTCAATGAAGAGAACTTCAAAAAAAAAAAAAAACTTACATGCACATGCATTCTTCCAGTTCCTTCCTGAAGCCAACCTGCCTGACATCATTCCCTGACTCTATATGAATTACCTGTTTTATTGTGATCTAAATTAAAACCTTCCATCAAAATTTCCTTATTAATTTATGTTCCAAATACCAGCTTAATAATGAGGAAGTTATTTCTGTAAATTCTACATTTAATTTATATATTAACTGAAATAAAGGCCATGTATTTCAAGAGAAACATTAAAACAACAGAATCAAGTCTGTTACTTTATTCCCTGCCTTTTCCTTTTCACACACGCCCTCAAGTTTACATGTTTCCATTTTTACCATAAGTTGGAAGATTATAAAAACAGCTTACAGGTCTCACTCAATGTCTTCATATTCCAGTAAGGGAAAATTTTTACAAGATTTACAATTAAGGAAATGTGTGAAGGGAATGAATAATGTTCATTTTCCAGGTATAGTGCAAAAATGAATCCAAAAATCCAGTTTCTGGTGACTTGATAGTTCCAATTACAAAGGATAAGCACTCTAGCATTTAAACCAACCATATTCAGCCACTCTAGCATTTAAACCAACCATATTCAGCCACTCTAGCATTTAAACCAACCATATCCAGCCAAAATAGTTTATCTGTTTTATGTTCAAACCAGCCAGATGTGGCTTCTCACACTAATCCAACAATGTCATTCTAAAAATAAATAGCTACCACATCAAAATTTCCAAGCTACAAGATAATGCATGATAAATTCAAGCATTACATTTGACAAAGTAATTTGAATGCAAAAGGATTAAGAGCTTAAGAGTTGGATCAATAGTCTCTGTATTTAGATGTTCTACCAAACCATTCAAC
The DNA here is from genome assembly GCF_046866305.1 of Octopus bimaculoides. Classification (NCBI taxonomy): domain Eukaryota; kingdom Metazoa; phylum Mollusca; class Cephalopoda; order Octopoda; family Octopodidae; genus Octopus; species Octopus bimaculoides. The sequence goes on along the minus strand of NC_142944.1, from coordinate 33,468,247 downwards.
CATGAAGCAGAGTGCTGAGTAAGCTGTTGCAGTAAACACAACACTTACACTTCTGGTGATGGAAGTGGATATCGATGAGTTTCCAGCTAAGGATTTACTGTCACAGAATAATCACCACAAACGTGGATAAGTCTGTATTAAACATAACAATAGGAGAGAAGAAAACTAACAGCCAACTGATTGTTCAATCAACACATTAAACAAACCAATGAATAGTTAGCTGGTAAAATAACGAAGTGATATTAAAATAGTGCTTGTGTTTATTTTAATTCTTATTGCATTTTATGATCCCTTTAGTGTGTGTGTGTTTGTGTCTCTCTCTCTTTCTGTTTTCTAATAACTCCAGTAAAATTCTTTTATTTGTTTCAGTTATAAGACTTGTTGCCATGTTGGGGTACCATCTTGAAAGGGTTCCATTCATCAAATCAACCCCAGAATCTATCATGTTATGTACTTATTTTATCAGTCTCTTTTGTAGATATAGGGACGTTAATAAACCAACGCTGATTGTTGAGCACTGAGAGACAAACACAAACATGCCATATACACAAACACACATATAATGTGTTTCTTTACAGTTTCCATCAACCAAATTCACTCACAGGATATTAGCTGGTTAGGGGCTATAGTTGAAGACATTTATCCAAGGTGCCATGTAATGAGTTAGAACCTGAAACCACATTGTTGGGAAGTGAATTTCTTAGCTAAACAACTATACCTGTACCAACACAACCAAGTTAATATTTTAATCATTCATACTGATTTGAAGAGACTAGATTTAGAAGATACTAAACAAACAAGATACTAAAAACATACAAGATGATGATGATGATGAAGTTTCAATATGGTTCCACAACCTGCTAGAAATAGCAACCAAAATCTCTCTCAAATCATACCATATTGTCACCCTTTTGTTACCATATTTCTGTTGAAATACCCTTCAAATTAATGCAGGATTTAGTATCTAACTTTGTCTATATTAAATACTTGGAGCATAAATCAATACCAAATTTTAATGGAAAGTTTTAATCTAGATAACTTTAAAACAGGAAGATTGCATAACAGAACTAGAGGCAGTTTCAGGTGGGTTGGTGTCCAAAGAGTTGAGGAAAAGACAGATTGGATAAAGGGGAATCTTAAAGAGCAGAATGCCTTTGATCAAGTGTCTGCTATTCCAGGTCTGACCTGGGACTTAACAACAGCAACTAGACATAAAAGAAATGTTCCTGAAATAACCAGTGGTACTACTAAAGAAAATAAAAACTGTGCAGTTGAAAACTAAGTTTATTATATACAGATAAATGAAGGTATTCTAATAAATTAAGAAAAAGAGAACCAAATTCACAGTAACAAAAGGAAGAACCCAAAGCAGTTTTGTTTAAATCACAACCAAATCAACATATCCTCCAGCTCTATTCTTGAATCCAATCTTATGATGATCGAAAATCTATACTTCAGGATGACCAATTCTGTCTATTATGTATATATTTTTAATATGCTTCATCAGAAAGATAAGTTGTTTGCCAACTACACATCAACAAATGCTTTGTCATCATCAAACAACTTACATAAAATTGATCCCTTTAAGTTGGGGGACTTGACTACAAATTCTGAATGAAGAAACCATGTCATATTGATGCTAGTACTTGACTGGGATATATTTTAACAACTTACAAGATGAAAGGCAAATTTATCCCAGAGATAATCAAACTCAAAATGTATACAGAATATAACTAAATACAACTAAGTATTCTGTGGTTTACAGCCTTCTTCATAATGAACAGGCAAGTTTATCTGTTTTAACCAGAGTTAAGAGTTTTGGTTTCTGATATCAATTTCTCAACCCATAGGTACAGTGGCTATAAGGTACAGATTTCATAATCAGCTTTTCAAAGACAATTGATGCTATTCTATTGTCAATATTGACTACACATCACAATGCCTGCTTCAGTTTGAGACAGTTAATTTAGTGTGTTTGTCTCACTTCATCATTGATTTCCTAGTTATAGGAAAGGCCAACAAGCCATAAAATCAATATTATTCGCTAATAGGTTGGGGCATGGCTGTGTGGTTAAGATGTTCACTTTGCAACTACCTAGGCTTCAGGTTTGATTTCATTGCAATGACACATTGGGCAAGTGTCTAAAGCCTTATAAGTAAAATGTGGAAGGCAGAAAGTAGACAGAAATCCATTAGAGGAACCATTCATGTTCTTGATTGGTAGACTTAACCTGTTGCCCAATTTAACACCATAATTTAATTATAGAAAAGCTGTCATACTGGTGATCATTAATGAAGAAGGGAGATCCAAGTTGTTACAGAAAACTGTTGTTAATGGCTGTCTCCATCTGAGATACTGTGAAACCAATAGGATGGTAATTGCCAGAATCAGAGGTTTCCTTAGATCAGTATGTATTATTAGAGAGAAAGAAATAATTTCTCTCATTCCTGTCTGTATCTCTCTTATCTCTCGTTGCAATGGCTACTCCCTGTTATTTCTCTTTGAAGCCTAGAGCTAAAGCTGCGTTCTTCGTCCATTTCCGGCTGTCGCCTTCACATCTGTCCCCACCCCTCAGACTTTCATTAGTTTATTCCATGTGTTCGGCAGCTGATGTCACTCGAGAATATGCACAGCTAAGCTAAGAATCTCTCTTTTGTTTGCTCTAGCCCTTAAAATGACCTTTAGTATCAGTGGTTGCGCCCACACTTTCCCACCCTGCCACCAATACAGGAAATCGCTTTCTCTCTCTCTCTTATCAGAAATCTTTCTCTTTCTCTCTCTCTTTTACCAGAAATCTCTTTCTCTCTTACCGGAAATTTCTTTTTCTTTCTCTCTCTCTTACCGGAAATTTCTTTCTCTTACCAGACATCCAGTTGCCCTTCCCCTCTCTCTTTTCTCTCCACAACCCTCCCCTCCATCTCTAGACTACATAGTAGCCCACTTACTTTTTATTTATTTACACATTTATATCTGCAGCATCAGTAATGCTTCACCCTCTAGGCTCATAATACTTATATCTACAATGCCCCAAACACTTTCATATACAATGCTTCCTCACCCACCCACCCACCCCTGTAGAGGTAACAACCTTAACAACTCTAAGCATGTTTGAATGACGGAAAGTCAAAAGCAAGAACAACTATTATGATGCCTGTTACCAAACATTTACGGGAACCTACTTTTCAGATACTGAATAACATCTCTCCTTCCTGCTTCCCAGTTTTCAGAGTTGGCACATTGAAAGGTAGGTCTAGCGAGATTGTAGAGATGCTTGAACAGAGACATGTTGATGTATGTTGCGTTCAAGAGGTAAGATGGAGAGGAGCTTCAGCCAGAGTCCTCACAGGCAAAGCACAAAGGTATAAACTCTTCTGGGAAGGTAATGGTGATGGAATAGGGGGTGTGGGCATACTTCTTGCAGAGAAATGGGTGTATAAGGTCATAGAGATAGTGAGGGTGTGCAATAGAGTACTTAAACTCAGGCTAGTCTTGCAGAATGGTATAGTTACAATTATCTCTACCTACGCCCCACAGGTGGGCCTACCAAATGAACAGAAGGATCACTTCTATGATATTCTTCCGCAGGCTACCTCAAAGACAAGTAACAATGATCTCATCTTTGTGGCTGGAGATTTTAATGGGTATGTCAGACAGCAATCTGGTATCTTCTGTATTTCTGGTAAGGCAACTGTATTTCTGGTAAGGCAACTGCAGGAGAAATACCTAGTCAAAGATAAACCTCTGTACTTGGCTTTTGTTGACTTGGAGAAAGTGTTTGACAGGGTCTCCTGATCCCTTATCTGGTAGTCAATGCGGAAACTGGGGATAGACAAATGGTTGGTAAGAGCTGTACAAGCCCTGTACAGGGATGCTGTCAGTAAGGTGAGGGTTGGCAACGAGTATAGTGAAGAATTCTGAGTAGAAGTAGGGGTTCACCAAGGATAAATCTTCAGCCCCTTCTTATTCATTATAGTCCTCCCGGCAATAACAGAGGAATTCAAAACAGGCTGCCCCTGGGAACTCCTCTATGTTGATGACCTTGCTGTCAAATCACAACCCCCTTCATGTAGATGGCCCTGCTTGATCTGTAGAAAAAGCAAGGGTAGAAACTCCATACGATGTACCCAGTGTAAGCTATAGACATATAAAAGGTGCAGCAATATCAAAGGTTAACTGGGGGAAATAGTTTTTGTGTGTGGCAGATGCACAGGGGCAATAAACACAGAAGATGTACAGAAAACAGATTCCATCACATGCCAGGGGAAGAAACTAGAAGTAGTTAATAGTTTCCACTACCAAGGTAACCAAGTCTATAGTGGAGGTAGCTGCTCTGAGAGTGTAGCAACTAGAGTAAGAATAGCCTGGGCAAAGTTCAGGGAGCTCCTACCTCTGCTGGCAACTAAGGGCCTCTCACTCAAGGTGAAAGGTAGATTGTATGATGCAAGTGTGTGAACTGCCATGCTACACAGCAGTGAAACATGGGCCATGAATGCTGAGGACATGCATAGGCTTGAAAGAAATGAAACTAGTATGATCTGCTGGATGTGTAATGTCAATGTGCATACACAACAGAGTGTAAGTGCCCTGAGAGAAAAGTTGGGAATAAGAAGCATCAAATGTGGTGTGCAAAAGAGGCATCTGCACTGGTATGGTCATGTGTTATGTATGAATGAAGACAGCCACTCCCTAACTGTAGAAGGAACCTGTGGAAGAGATAGACCCAGGAAGACATGGCATGAGGTGGTGAAGCATGACCTTCGAACATTGGGCCTCAGAGAGGCAATGACGGGAGACCTGGACTTTTGGAGATGTGCTGTGATTGAGAAGAGCCAGCAACTTAAGTGAGATCACAGCCACGCATGTCTGACTCTGTTAAGAATGCCCCTAATGCATCGGGCGATATGATATGCTTGAGAAGACCTGTTGAGTCAAGTAAAACCAATATTGTAGCTGCGGCCAGTACCCACTGACTGGCTCCTGTGGTTGATGCCAGGACCGCCTGACTGGCTCATGTGCCGGTGGCACGTAAAAAGCACCAACTGATCGTGGCCGATGCTAATAACACCTGACTGGCTCTTGTGCTGGTGGCACATAAAAAGCACCATCTGAACATGACCAATGCCAGGTCCGCCTGACTGGCTCCCCTGCCGGTGGCACATAAAAAGCACCCACTATACTCTTGGAGTGGTTAGAGTTAGGAAGGGCATCCAGCTGTAGAAACATTTCCAGATCAGATTGGAGCCTGGTGCAGCCACTGGCTCTCCAGACCTCAGTCAAACCATCCAACCAATGCCAGCATGGAAAACAGACATTAAACAATGATGGTGATGATGATGAAAGAGAGGGAGAGTTATTAAAGGATTTTATGAGGTTAGCGAAGAAAAGCTGTAGAAAAAAAGAATATTAAATAGCCATGATAACCTAATTACATATCAAATAACCAAGGCTGCACTTGCTGAGTTATATTCTCATCTTTTCCAATATGAAACTTGTCAGTTTTATACTCTGGTCTCTTAGAAATTCAGAGAAAAATTCATAGAAACATCTATTCTCAAACTGGCACACATTGCATCGAGTTGGGTCGATAACAATTGATTTACATTGTGTAATAAATTATTAATACTCAATCCATCACAGAGTAATAATATATTTCAGATGAACCAATTATTTTGCGATCATGCAGTCCATTCCCAGGAGACAACCATCATAAAATAATAAAACAGCCCAAACCAATGAATATGGTAAACATGAAATTAGGCAAATAGTTTCCAAATCAAACTAAACATGAGTGTAAAAAAAAATGCCTCAAAATCCTAATAAGTAGGAAGATAGATAAAACACAAACCCTTTCAGGTAGATGGCCCTGCTCAGTATGTAGAAAAGGAGTAGGTAGTAACTCTATAAGATGTACCCGGTGCAAGCTATGGACACATAAGAGGTGCAGCAACATCAAAGGCAGGTTAACTAGCAAGTTAGTTTTTGTTTGTGGCAGATGTTCAGGTGCAATAAAGACTGTAAACAAACAGGAAACAACTTCTATCTCATTCCAGGGTGAAAAACTAGAGGTAGTCGATAGCTTCCGCTATCTGGGCGACCAAGTTAGTAGTGGGGGTGGGTGCGCTGAAAGTGTAGCTGCTAGAATAAGAATAGCCTGGGCAAAGTTTAGAGAGCTCTTACCCCTGCTGGCGACAAAGGGACTCTCACTCAGAGTAAAAGGCAGACTGTATGACGCATGCGTACGAACAGCCATGCTACATGGCAGTGAAACATGGGCTGTAACTGCTGAGGACATACGTAAGCTCGCAAGGAATGAAGCCAGTATGCTCCGTTGGATGCGTAATGTCAATGTGAATACCCGTCAGAGTGTAAGTATCTTGAGAGAAAAGCTGAACATTAGAAGCATCAGTTGTGGTGTGCAAGAGAGACGATTGCGCTGGTATGGACATGTGGTGAGAATGGATGAGGATAGCTGCGTGAAAAAGTGCCACACCCTAACAGTTGAGGGAACCCGTGGAAGAGGTAGGCCCAGGAAGACCTGGGCTGAGGTGGTGAGGCAAGACCTTCGTACATTGGGCCTCACCGAGGCGATGACTACTGACCGAGACCTTTGGAAATGTGCTGTGCGTGAGAAAACCCGGCAAGCCAAGTAAGATCGTTGCCAGTGCCCCTGGACTGGCTCTTGTGCGGGTGGCACATGAGATGCACCATTTTGAGCGTGGCCGTTGCCAGTACCGCCTGACTGGCTCCCGTAGGATTTTCGAGCGAGATCGTTGCCAGTGCCCCTGGACTGGCTTGTGCGGGTGGCACATAAAAGACACCATTTCGAGCGTGGCCGTTTTCGTGCGGGTGACACGTAAAAGCACCCACTACACTCTCTGAGTGGTTGGCGTTAGGAAGGGCATCCAGCTGTAGAAACTCTGCCAAATTAGACTGGAGCCTGGTGTTGCCATCCGGTTTCACCAGTCCTCAGTCAAATCGTCCAACCCATGCTAGCATGGAAAGCGGACGTTAAACGATGATGATGATGATGATGATGATTGTTTCAGACAATCAAATTTTAAAAAGAACAGTTATTCATTCATTTGTTCAACATTGATTTTTCCATAACATGCAAGAAATGGGGAGTTATTTAAGGCATAATTTTACAACTGGACATTCATCTTGCTGCCAACACTTACCTAATTTTCAAGGTAAGAAATTGTTTTGTCTTTGATTTGGTTTTTTTTTTTACTTAAGAGGTCTTAAAAGTGCTGAGTGACTGGCCATATTGTAATCAAAGAATGTCAACATCAACAACACTCCACTCAAATGGTGACAAGCATGGAACATCAACATTCAGGAAGGTATGTGCACTCATACACACGACAGGCTTTTTTTGCAGTTTCCAAATACTAAATTCACTTACAAGGTATTAATAGACCAAAAGGTTATAGTAAAAAACATTTGTTCAAGATGCCACATTGTAGGATTGAACTCAAAACCATGTGATTACAAAGTGAACTTCCTAACCACACAGCAATGTCTGCCCTTTACGTAATTCTTAAAGTGTTTTAATGGGGAGAGGGGTGTAGTAGCAGCAAACCCCAACTTATTTCTTATGAAATGCATTGCTAACCAATATAATATCTAAAGTAAAGACTTCCAATTAGAAATCCAAGTTTTACAAACCTTTCATAAATTTGTAACCTGAACTCTTCATAAAAAAAAAACTTTTTAAGTAAAAACAGAGAGAAAACTTGCACCTTTAGTTTCCACAGTTGATAACCTTTCCAATGTATTTTTGTTTAACATTATTATCTCATTCTTAACTACTTTTAAAACAAGACTAAATTTACAAATTTATAAACTTTTCCAATTACTCTGTGCCTATCAACACAGTAAATGTACCATCTTTAAGCTCTGAATTTCTAAGTTATTTTTAGATCACAGAGACCACGAGTAGAAAATTATTTATACAAGAGATGCATGGAAGATTTCCAGACATTGTGTAAGGTTATAATGTGCCCAGACTGTTGAGCTATTTCAAAATTGTGATTATGATGTAAATGTGAGGACAGTAAGAATGGTTGTCGTCTATGACTTGAACAATAAAAGAGGACAACTTCAATTCTCATTGAGTAGAAATTGGAAGAAAATATAAAAATACACTATATAAATGAAACTATGACCATCTTAAACAAACCAAGAGAAATCAATAAGTTTGTTACAGATTTTCAAATGTTAAAAACTAAAAAAAAGTGTTTTATTCTATTATTTATAAAACAAAGCAATTTGCCAAAACTTTTCCTATGTGTGTATATGTGTACACACACACACACACACACACACACACACACACACACAAAACAATTTGGTATATATTAGTATTGTCGGTCAAGAAAAATAATAGCAGAAGAGATAGCATTTATAGAAATTTATATGTAGATATATAGAAATTAAGTAATGGATTTATGTGTTTGAAATGTCCTACTGCAACAAAGATATACAAATGTTAACATGTTATGATGACAAGATACTAAGAGAACAAACCTCTCCTTGTGTTTTAAAAAGTACAAAATTATGCATTTCTGATTATTTTGTATTGATACAATAGGTTGGAAAGAAACTCCTGCTGTACATTTGAAATGATCACGTTGAATGTAGTTTTTCAAACTTATGGCAAAACAACCAATGTGTTATTTTCTTTTTCATTCTTTCTTTACAGTTACTTTATAACCAGAGTGGTTAAATTCGTATCAATTTTCCCCTCATTAAAATGATTTATGATCAGACCCATATACGCTTGCTCTATGAATTCCAAAGGGGCTTTCAGTAATGGAGGTGGCATTCTGAATTTGAGAATGAAACTTTATGTGTCCAAATATACCAATAATGGTTTGGCCAATTTTGCTCCAGAATTTTTTTTCTCACAGAGTCCCTTTGATCTGAGGAACCAAGATTTGTCAATATTGAGCTTCTGAAAATCATAGTTTCAATTCAAGATCACACTTTGATCATAAAACACCTTCATGAGTTATGGAAAAGTGTCTAATGCTAAGTAGGTCCTTCATCATCTGACTGCTTCTCAGCTTAAACAAAATGTTGCCTTCTCGTCATTGAAGAGTAGACTTGCTACTTAACCATTCCTGGGTAGAATCATCACAAGTAATGAAATGTGAGGTCTCTATAACCATATCCAATGTCAGTGACAATGCTTAACACCCAATGAAACAGGAAGAATCATTCCCAAACCAGGACTACACCCAAAAAATGTTGTATGTTTAATGTTTGGTGGGATATGAAGAGTGTCCTCTATCATGAAGTGTTAAACAAAAATGGAAGTTAATGCAGAGAAGCATTGTCATCAATTAGAAATATTCTTTTTTTTTTGTTCTTTTACTTGTTTCAGTCATTTGACAGCGGCCATGCTGGAGCACCACCTTAAAGAGTTTTAAGTCAGAGAAATCAACCCCAGGTTGAATTAATGATGTGATTGTTTAGTTTTAGAATGATATTGTAAGGTAGAAGTGAAGAGCCAGATCTGGTCAGTTTCAACAGAAAACAGGCTAAATATTTTGGCCTGATATGGCCAATTTGAATGCTAAAGGGTCAAAGGCAAAGTTGAAGTTGGTTGGTTTTGAATTCAGAATATAAAAGAGGCTGGAACAAATACTGCAAGGCATATTGTCTGGATACCTTAATGATTCTGCTAAGTTACTGCCCTGATTTAAATGAGTAAGATATATTAGCCTTTTTGAAACCAATCACTCTGAGACTGCCCCTTGATACATGATACAAACTTTATTTTAAAATGATCTAAATCAAAACCATCTTCTATCAAAATTTCATATTGAGATCCAAACACCAGCTTAATAACAACAAAGTTATTTTACTAAATTCTTCGTTATTTTCAAAATTAATTCAAGCAACAGCATATTTCAATAGAAGTATAGTAAGAAAATGGTTAAGATCATGATCATCTGCAATTTATAGAAAATTATTTGTTATAAAACTTAATTTCTTTCTTACCTTACACTTTACCGTTCGCACAATCTTTTTAACCTTGGCTTCGCAAAATGCTCCACGATATTTAGCACTAACATCAGTGCCAACACTGAGGAATGGTGGTTCATCCCCAGCCTGCAAAATAACAAAATAGAAATTCCATTTGAGAATCAGACAGCTTTGTTTTTTTTTTGTTTTTGTTTTTTTTATACAAATCATTATATTTCCAATATAAAAATAGATTCCTCTTCTCCTAAATAAAACAAATTCTGTAAACAATGCAAAATGTGCAAGTACCAGGGAATCGACAGTAACTGGTAACATTTTGAATTCTTTTACAGGGCTTAGAAAAATTGAAAGACTGCTGCAATAAGTGTGTGAATTTGAGAGGGGAGTATGATGGATAAAATCATAATTAACTGATCCTCTTGCATTTTCTTTTACCCAAAGCCCGGAACTTTTCAGCACCTGCTAGAGAGAGAGAGAGGGGGGGTGCGCACAAGTGGGGGTGCTGAAAAGTTCTACAGGTTTCTGCAGCTGGATGCCCTTCCTAACACCAACAATTCCGAGAGTGCAGTGGGTGCTTTTTATGTACCACCTACACAGGTATCATTGACCCGACACCAGCATCAGCCACAATTATGGTCTCACTTGGCTTGACAGGTCAACACAAGCTCGGTATATTGCCAAGGGTCTTGGTCACCTGTCACTGCCTCCATGAGCCCCAACACTCAAATGATACTTTTTGCATGCCACCAGTACGAGTGCCAGTCAGACAGCACTGGCATTGCTCATGACTATGATTTCAATTGGTTCAACATGTCCTCACATGCACAGCATATCACCCAACAATTAAAGGGTGCTTTTAACTGGCCAGTTATGTGACACTGGCATCAGCCATGACTACAATCTCACTCAGCTTGTCATCACTGCTTCCATGAGGTCCAATGCACAAACGGTGCTTTTTATATGCCACTGGCCCGGGTGCCAGTCAGATGGCACTGGCATTGGCCACAACTACAATTTCATTCTGTTGAACAGATCTTCATAAGCACAGCATATCACTGAACAATTGAAAGGTGCTTTTAACAGGCCAGTGAAACAACACTGTCATCAGCCATGACTACAATCTCACTTGGCTTGACAGGTCTTCTCAAGCACAGCATATCTCCAAAGGTCTTGGTCGCTTGTCATTGCCTCTGTGAGGCCCAACATTCAAAGATCTTGCTTCACCACCTCATCCCATGTCTTCCTGGGTCTACCTCTTCTACAGGTTCCCTCCACTATTAGAGTGCAACACTTTTTCACAAAGCTGTCCCCATCCATACACATTACATGACCATTCCAATACAGCCATCTCTCTTGCACACTACATTTAATGCTTCTTATGTCCTACACATCACGTAAAAAGCACCCTTTGAACATTGGACCTAACAGAGACAGTAACAAATGACCTAGACCTTTGGCAAAGACCTGTTAAGCTGGCATTATGCAACTGGCAAATATTCTGGTGGTACGTAAAAATTACCCACTACACTCTTGATGGTTGGTGTTAGGAAGGGCATCCAGCTGTAGAAACCATGTCAAATCAGATTGGAAACTAGTGCAGCTCCCCAGTTAAACAATCCAACCTACGCCAGCATGGAAAATGGATGGTAAATGGTGGTGGTGGTGGTGGTGGTGGTTAAAACAAAATCAAAGGAAATTGGTGGAAGGCTGCATCAGCAAGTCATATTACTTGGTAAAAGCAAAACAACAGAAATAGTACAGTAATGCTGAGCAGAGTGGAGTATCCAAAGCTTCAGACATGTTGAATACTCCTCTCCTCTCCTCATGACAATTTCAATAAACTATATCTGTTGCCTCATATATACTCACATATCCAAGCATGTTTATGTGTGCAAGTGTGCATGTGCATGTGTAAGTGAATCTGTGTGTGTGCTTTGTTTATGAATGACTTTTTGGGCAAATGTATTTATGTATGTGTTTCTGTGTCTGTGTGCATCTCTTTCCATGCATTTCATTCATTATTGTGAGTGTGTACAAACACACGTGTGTATGGGTGGATAGATGTGTGCATGCATGCATATGTGCTTGAATGTGTGCATTCATGCATACGTTCAGAATGACTTGCATTTACATGTTGTGTGTGTGTGTATTTGTACTTTTAGTGCATTCCTTCAGTTTTCTTCTCTTTCATATAAAATCAAAATTCATTTTAAATTGTTGAGATAATAATAATCAAAATTCTTCAGTTTTGAGATTTCCAAGGATCAGATTCCCTTGAAATTTTTTTCAGGCTCAAGAGGTTACAGCTAAAGGCATAGAGATCAAAACATTTTATCATGCCAATGCATAGTTTTGTGTAAAAACAAGGAAGACACCTACACACAACCAGAATTTGATTTTTAGTATTAGATACTTTTAAATACAACCACACACACACGACATGATTGTGTGGTTAAAAAGCTTGCTTCCCAACCATGAGGGGTCTTGGGTTCAGTATCACTGCATGGTGCATTGAGCAAGTGTCTTCTATAACCGCAGGCTGATCAAAACCTTGTGAGTGGAATGGGTAGATGGAAACCAAAAGAAGCCCATATGATGGGCTTCTTTTGTTGTATACACCCTTGTCTTGGTATCATACAATAGTTGAAAACAAACAGCACTATCATACAAGTGATACTGTTTGTTTCCAGTCTTCCAAGTAAAATATGTCCTGACATGGGGAAATATTGAGGACTGATGACAGGAAGGGCATCTAGCCATAGAAAATTTCCCTCAACAAATTTTGTCTGACTACTTGCAGGAATGGAAAACTTTTGCTGTTTCCTACTCTCTTTCAATTTCCCTTTGATCACACTCTCTCTCTCTCGTTCTCTTGTTTTCCCTCTGACTAGGTAACCAAGTATCTCCTTTACATCAGCACACTTGTTTCTGGGCTCTTTCTTGTTACCTCCCACCCTTCTCTCTCTCCCTCAACGGGTAACCACATACCTCCTCTATAGTAAGACAGCTATTTCTGTTACACTCTAACCTTTCATCATTTGATAGTGGATCCCTTTATCTCATGTTCCCTCTGTTGTGGCAAGACACCTGCTTCTGTCTCTCTGTCTTTTTGTCACACTCTAACCTTTCATCCTCTGACACAAGTTCACCTCCTCAAATACCCCTGCCTCTCTCATAATTCCTTGTCTTGTGAGTTACTTGGTTACCCTGCCAGTGCTGGTGCCACGTTAAAAGCATCCAGTCTACACTGTAACATGGTTGGCATTTCAAAGGTCATCCACCTGTAAAAATCATGCCCAAACTAACCTCACCTGTGCTAATGTCATGTAAAAAGCACTGAGTCCACTCTGTGGAGTGGTTGGTGTTAGGAAGGGGATCCAGCAGTAAAATCCCTACCAAAACAGATACAGTAACCTAGGGTAGTTTTCTACCTGGCCAGCTCCTGTCAACCATCCTACCCATGCATGTATGGAAGATGGATGTTAAACGATGATGATGATGGTGATTATATTATATATATATACATATATATATATATACACACACACATGAGGGTGCTGGAAAATGTTTGGCTTTAAGCATATCGCAAAATGCCTAGTTGGAGGCCCAACCTTCTTTCTTTTACAGGGCCTAGAAAAACCGAAGGAATGCTGCAATAAGTGAGAATCTGTGAGGAGAATATGTTGAATAGAATTTGTGTAAAAACCCTAATTTTTAAATTTATAAAATAAAATCAGAGCAAAACAAGTGTGTCAATTTTCCTTTACAAATGAAGCTATTTCATTCCAACATTGTTGATGTCCTTAGGAGATGGCATCAAATTCAAACAATCTATGTTCCTTTTTCCAAATCTACAGAAACTGGTTTCTAGTCAAAAGAGACTAGTTTTAGAATTAAATGAATTTGGAAAATGCAAAATGGTTTGATCTTGAAAATCATCTTTATTCATCACTATTTAACGTCTACTTTTCTATGCTTGCATGGGTCAGACAGAAGTTGTTGAAAATTTTCTAAAGCCAGATGCCCTTTGTGTCACCAACCCTCACTTGTTTCTAAGTAAAATAATAGTTCCCCATGGCCAGACATGTTTCTGCAGAATATTGGAAGTAAATGACATATTGGAAGAAAATGACATATTGGAAGTAAATGACTCAGTGCTTGTTATGTCAGTGACACTCATTTAAAATTATTGCATGATGTCAAGACAAGGACACACACACACACACGCTCACTGGTCTTCTTTCAGTTTTTATCTACTCAATCCACTCACTACACTTTGCTTGGCCCAGGGCTATAATAGAACACATTCACCCAAGGTGTCACGCAATGAGCCTGAACCTGAAACCATGTGGTTGCGAAGCAAACTTCTAAGTTACATAGCCATACCAGCACCTATAAAGTTTGCAGAAAAAATTTTATTTTAAATATTATCCCAGTAGAAGTGCTGGATTTCAAAAGCTAAGAGGTGATTAAACTCATGACTCAGCACTTTCCACACTGTTTCTCTAACATGAACTAGTTGTAAATCAAGAAAACACTCAAATTAGAAATTAATATTATTCACACACTGAAAGTAATTAATATTCATTCCATCAAGTCAAGTCATTCATATAGAAATAAAGCATGTGTAGATTTAATTCATAATCAGATTTCAGTGACAGCTCATCCATAGCAAAAATAATTACTTTGAATCAAATCACAAGAATAAAGGTTACATTTATAATTATGTTACCACACAACATGCAGAATGGAATACTATTCCCACTTAATTTTGATTTATTAAAGGATTGCAATGATTCATATTTCAACATGATCTTTTATTATCATCATCATCGCTATTTTCCATGCTTGCATGTATTGGATGGCTTGACAGAAACTGGCAAGGCCAGGGGTCATACCAGGTTTCATAGTCTGTTTTGATATTGTTTCTACAGGTGGATGCCCTTTCTAACACCAACAACTTTACACAGTGTACTGGGTCATTTTTACATAACACCATCACAAGTGCTTTTTACATGGCTACCTTGGTTCTAGGGCTTCAATTCTGTTGGGCTGAGCAGATCTTTATTGATATGATAGATTCATAGTATTTTTTAACAATTCAGATGACTTCATTTTAAATTGTTTACTTGCATATGAACTTAGTGTGTTACTAATATTACAATGAACCAAAATGAGAGATACTGAATAACCATTTGGCCTGCTAGTGAGAGCAACCAAATCGCTCTGAAATCACACCTTATTGATATAAAATAAAGAAAGGTTATATCAGATAATGTAGTCCTGGTACATACATGAGGCACAGGCATGGCTGAGTGGTTAGGAAGTTTGCTTCATGACCACACGGTTTCAGGTTCAATTCCAGTGAATGACATTTTCTTATAAACATAGGCATATTACCACAGTCACCAGCTGGGCAGTGATGATGTTTGTTTATGACCAACATAAACAATTTTCTTTCAGTGCAGTATTTCAGCATGTGAAAACCAGTAGAATAAAGGTTCACATCAGGAAGGGCATCCTGTCATAAAATACTGCCCTAAGAAGTCTCAATCAATCCATACCAGCACATAAAAAGTGAACACAAAAATGATGACAATGGTAATATCTATTCATGATATAAGGCAATGAACTGGCAAAATCATTAGCATGCCGGACAGAATGCTTAGTAGCATTTTTTCTCATTTTACACTCTGAGTTCAAATGCCACCAAGGTCAACTTTGTCTTTCATCCTTTTGGAGTTCATAAAATAAGCACCAGTTGAAAAGTAGGGTTTATCTAATTGGTTTACCCACTTTCCTACAACTGTTGGCCTTGTGCTAAAATTTGAAACCAATATGTATTCATGATATATCATCATCATCGTTCAACATCTGCTTACCATGCTAGCATGGGTTGGACGATTTGACAGGATTGGTGAACCAGATGGCTACACCAGGCTCCAATCTGATTTGGCAGAGTTTCTACAGCTGGATGCCCTTCCTAACGCCATAATACGTACATATAGATATATACAGGGTTGGCCAAAAGTCACCTGACAGTAAATCAAAACCATTTAATTCCAAGAATTATTTATATTTAATAACTGAATGAGACTACGTTAATGAATAGACAAATGTTGAAAAAAAAAGCAGTGATTTTAACTCACAGCATTCAATTATTAAACATTCATAATTGGAATGAATAAATAAAACTGAATATTAAGTATTTATAGAATTTTGATTTACTGTCGGATGATGTCTGGCCAACTCTAAATATATGTGTGTTTTTGTGCATTTAGGCACCCAAAGACCATGTTATTGTGTTCCACTGGGCAACAGGTTAAGCATACCACCTAAAGTGGCCCAAAACAGGATTAGAACTCCAAATGAAAGCTTGCTGGAACCCATGCTCTAACATCCTTGTAAATCAATGGTCGCACACGTACAAATGTGTGTGAATATTTGAATCTCTTATCACCACTTTGTCCAACTATCATCCACCTTATGCATGACATCTCCATACCAGCAGCAGTCTCCAGTCTTGCATAGTACAGTGATTCCACTTAGATTTCTCTTGGCTCCTTTGTGCTTGGTAATTCATTTACACTCACATTGAACATCTAATAAAGCACATGCTCAGCTTTGTTTTCCTAACCTTAAACACACCACCAGCATTCATGTTAAGTATTTCACAACCATGCAATAATGCATTTTGCATACAAATATCATACAACATGCGTAGAAAATTTCTTTATTGCCAATGGAGGTAACGTAACCAGATAAAATAGCTTTCTGGCAACAAGGAGAGAAAGCAGAAAACTTTATCATAGACATTTGAGAAAGCTTTTGGTCACTATATTCCTCCCAAGTTCACATCAACAAAATAGTTAAGTGTACATCAGCTTTCTTTATACAATTTTATCAGGTGGCATATGAGGGTGGGTGGAAAAGTTCATATGCTGACAATGAAGGAGTGACGCTAAAGCTGTGACATCTTGTATGAATTTCAACTCTTCTAATTAATAACTGCATCGCTTTTTTCCAGGTAAACTGACATCTGACTGGGATCTTTTTTAAAACGGGGGCCACATTTTTCATTAATGTTTTACGTAGTGTTTTTGGTACCGAAAGACTTTCAAACTTCGTATACTTATCTATTTTGTGTTATAGAACAGAAAAATATTTTTGTATTCGAATTTATTTCATGTAAAAAATTGTCTTATTTCGATAATTTCAACCAATCACTGACGTCCATTCAGCCGATATACATTAAGTGCCGACTACATAAACAAACGATTCTTCGTTTTATTTGCTTTTTTCATTTTAAATTTGCTTTAACCCTAACCCTAACCCTAGGGTTAGGGTTAGGGTTAATTGTTTCAGAATCGTTTGTTTATGTAGTCGGCACTTAATGTATATCGGCTGCATGGACGTCAGTGATTGGTTGAAATTACAGAAATACGACAACTTTAACATGGAATAATTTATGGATTTCTTTTTTTTTTTAAGAAGACTAAGAGAAAAAGATGTTTTATATGACACATTCTACCAGTGTTCCAAGTTTCAAAGTGTTTCGTTAATGAAAAATGTGGCCCCCGTTTTAAAAAAGATCCTCTGACTGTTCAAAGAAGACTTCAAAAGTAACTAGTAACAACTTATCTAAAAGTAGACAAAATTTGGCATTTTGGTGATAAGTACCTGCAGAAAAAGTGTTTAGTTCCCAAGGACATTATGCTGATATGGTTGCTACAGTAGATGTTAATCCAGCTTTATCAACAATGCAAAAGTGGGCAGCTAAATTTATGAGGGAAAGGGAGAGTCTTGATGATGACCCAAGGTTTGAACTTCCTGCAATTACCACCACTGATTGTGTTCACCACATGCTGATGAATGTCAGGCAACTGACTATAAATCAATTAGCCAATACTATTAGCATATCTTGTGAGAGAGTTGAATATTCTACATAATGAACTTGGCATGACAAAGGTTTCTGCTTGGTGGCTACCATTACTGGCACCTGATCAAAAACACACCGAATTGATCACCTCATGGAGAAAATCTGATATTGTTTGAGGTGAATCCATCTTTGGTTCCAATGACTGCTGTGTATGACTGTGACTTTGAACTGGTTGATCACCATCCCTATTCTCCCGATTCTCCATGTGACTATCACCTGTTTCCCAACATGAAAAACACTTGGCTGGGAAGCAATGATGATAATGTCATATCTGCTGTTTCAACAGGATGAAAGCTTCTTCACCAATGGGATCCAAGCATTGCAACACCAATGGAAGAAGTATGTGGAATGCAAGAGAGGAACTATGTTTAAAAATAAACCTCATTTGGTCATATTCCATGAGAATATCTTGGTCAGCATATGAACTTTTCAGCTGACCTTCATGGATTAGTAAACAATATACCTCATTACCAAACACTGATGTTGATTCAGCTCAATCCCATTCCCCAGTATCAGCAAACAAGATATTTAATCCCACATTACTTCTGGCTGAACAGCACAAAAAAATAGCAGGCTTT
>NC_142944.1:33432236-33444736 GCF_046866305.1 Octopus bimaculoides | reverse complement strand
CTTTGTGCTCCACAGATCCGGCCGCTTTCACTGAATCTCCTCCCTCAAATGCTTCAAAATGTAACAGTAAAACTCTTGATTGACAGTCTGGTTCAAGGGGATGAATTCTCAAATCACAATACAGCAGATGTTAAAAAAACAATAAGCATGCTCTTCCTTGAGCTGTGGCACTGTCATGTGCCCATGCCACTCAAAACATTACATACAACCCATTGCCTCATCACCATAAGCTTGTCAAAGTATGCTCAATGTCTCTGTAGCAGACTTCTCAAGTTTAATGCAAAATTTCATGTTGGTTCTTTGTTCCAACTTCCTGTGGATAGCAAAAATTGCAGACTACAAAAACATAAATTTAACAACTTGCAAAGTAAATGCAGCGATGTCACTCAGCACACTGCCTCATGAAGGTCACTGCTAGCTCTCACTTCACACACAAACATGTGCTGCCATCTGTTGGTGCTCTACAGAACTAGTCTGGGAACTTTTTGATACCACCGTGTATATATATATTTAAAAGAAGAAAAAGAGAAAATGGAGATAAGGAAGTTAATAGTTGTTTATTAACAAATTGGTCATCTTCACTTCTTACAGCCGTTTCAATTAATACTCAATAATTTAATTACAAATTTGTACATTAAACTTACATATGTGACATGAGTATAATTTCATCAGAGAAAAAAAGATGTACCTTTGGATGTTAAATGTGGACCTATCAATTCATTTCAGCAGACTCTGCTGAAATGAATTAATAGGTCTACAATCCAACGGTACATCTTTTTCTCTCTGATGAAATTATATTCATGTCACACAAATGTAAATTTAATGTGCACATTTGTAATTAAATTATTGAGTATTAATTGAAACGGCAGTAAGAAGTGAAGATGACCAATTTGTTAATAATAAACAACTATTAACTTCCTTATCTCAATTTTCCTTTTTCCTTCTTTTAAATGGATATAAACTATATACTTAATATATACCTATTGTTTTATGGGAATTTCATTCCCCGAAATATTAGGTATTAAACCAGTATTTCCTTGGATGCAACCCTCCCTTCACAAGGTTATCATATCCTCTAATTATATATATATACTCTCAGAACAAAATTTGAAAGCATTTAAAAAGAAACTATTGTAAAGTAAAAAAAAATTGTTACTGGCACCATACTGTGAAGTATAAGACAAAGTAAGCATGTCACCCTGTTTTACACCACAACTGACTAAAAACAAATCTGAGCATTCTCCAACTTATAAACATGTTCTCATATTATCATCACATAAAATATCATCAGGAAAGGACATGATATATTTGTAAATTTAACAGAACAGCCAGCTGTTTTGCTATTCACCCATGACACATCATGATTCACTATATCAAAGGCCTTTGTGAGATTAATGAGGCTTTGACAGAGGCCAAGCCACTTCTGTCCAATGTATTTTTCTGGTATTTGACAAGCTAAAAATATGTTATGAGCTCCACAAAAGAAAGGGATTTGAGTGCAGAAAAATGGAACTCAAGAAGAAACAAGGTCCGAATGTGTTGAATAAGCCTATCAAGAATAGTACTACTCAATATTTCTCCAATATCAATTCCATAGGAATTACCACATTTGTCTTTACTAGTTTTTCTTTTGTAAAAAATATTCAACCATTTTCCCACAGATCATATATAAGATAGTGTAAGAGATACAACAACTTATTTCCACCTAAGCTGAGCATGTCTGCTAGAATTTCATCAATGCCAGGAGCTTCTCTATTTTTTAGTTTCTATTTTTCATTTCATTGAAAGTAGGGAGATCATCAATTCTTTTATTAGAATTTGGTGGAAATGAGTTCTGCAAATAAACTAACCAGTGTGATGAGTGATTAAGCAGGTCATTAAAATACACTTGCCACTGTTGAAGAATCTTACTTGAATCTTTCATTAGTGTTTTGATGTCCTTAGCCAAAATTAGAATACAGAAAATTAAACAAGAACCATAAATCTGATTTATAAAAAAGTAAAGCTATTTAGTATCTCATTATCTCATTTTGTTATATGCTTTCTGAAATCATAACCGCATTAAATCTATTCTTATTATTCATACTTCTGATTTCTTTCTGAATGTGTAACATAACAGTTTTAGACTTGAGCCAATAAATTTACATGTTGACAGTGTTGTAGTAGAGTTGCAAAGATAATAAGCTTTGTATATACTTATTATTGACAACTCCAATACTTCTGAAATTTGGTAAACCAGATTTGTGTAGAGACATAGGAAACCTTAAGACAATGAACGAATTCACTATAAGATACTGGGAGAGACAAGCAGACTCAAGCTCTTTAGCCATAATGAAGGCAGCTTGACAAGATCACTACAAATAAAAACTTGGTAGATGAACCCAAAACAATCTATCATTTGAAAACATTTGAGCTTCAATTGTGGTGTAAGACATTTTGGTATTGTGCAAACAACATAATTTTTTTCCTTATCTTAGATCTTATCCATGCACAAGTATTGCTTTTTAACACAATCATTCCATTTAACTGAACTATCATAAAATTACCTGATAATTTTTGGATAATATATTCCTATATATATTAAATATTCTTGTACATACTGATATGTTTGAATAACCTTGCATATATTGTGCCTCTTATATCATGTTTGGTACAGCAATGGTCCTGAGAAAAGACAGCTTAGTCTAGGCCATCATCAATCAACTGCCAGAAAAGACCTACAAGATTTTCAGTTGATAGTCGGAATGTAAAAACTTTGTGATAAAGAGGTATCATATCTACTGAAAAACAAAGCTGGGACATTGTTGCTTTATCTGAGAGTTGAGTTTTGCAATTAGGACAACATTAAAACTATATCTCACTGAACTGCCATCTGGTGGCCTTATGTCTATGTCTCCATCCTGTGGCTGTTCAGTGACATACAGTAACTATGCAGCAAAAATGAATATTTCTGATGAAGAAACATGTTTTAAATGTAAGTAAAAAGTATTATTCATAAAATTCTAGTTGGAGATAAAGCTTTAATTCTTGAGGAGTTCAATAAATGAGTTGATGAAAAGTCTGAATTATTTTAGATCATCACAGGAAGAAATTATCAAAGTCAAACTTTAATTTTTTTTTTTTTTTCCTACAAATGAGCACATACTTGAGTTTGACTTTTTGACATGTTCTTTGAACATAAAAACACTAACTAAAGTAACTTGGATAAACCCAGATTCCAAGAAATGGCATAAGACAAATTATCTGATGAGAAACAAAGATTTAAATGATGAAAGAGGTGTCCAGGTATTAAAAGGAACTGTATTAAACATGGATCTTAATTTTATAGAGACTCAACATTTTGTAACAATCTTAATGATGCAAAGTTAAAGGAAAAGTCTTGTCAGGCAAAAGTTAGAGCAAGATTTTAATACATCCTTTAGGAGATTCTACTAAACAGGATGTCTTAAAAAGAGTGTGCCAAATATTTGTGTGTGTGTGCGCGTGTCGTACGTTGGGCAAGTGACTTCTACAATAGAATAAATCATCATCATTCGCTTTCCATGCTGGCATGGGTTGGATGGTTTGACTGAGCCAGATGGCTGCACCAGGCTCCAATCTGATCTGGCAGAGTTTCTACAGCTGGATGCCCTTCCTAACACCAACCATTCCGAGAGTGTAGTAGGTGCTTTTAACATGCCAACGGCATGAAAGCCAGTCAGGCAGTACTGGCATCGACCACGCTCTAATGGTGCTTTCTATGTGCCACCAGTAAGGGAGCCAGTCAGGCAACACTGGCAATGATCACACTTGGATGGTGCTTTTTACGTGCCACCAGCACGGGAGCCAGTCAGGTGGCACTGGCAACGATCATGCTCAAATGGTGCTTTTAACATGCCACTGGCACAGGTGCCATCATGCAGTATTGTCATTGGCCACCACAACAATTTCACTTGCCTCAACAGGTCTTCGCAAGCATAGTTTATTGCCCAATGATTGAAGGGTACTCTTAAATGGGCTGGTTATACTGCACTGGCATAGGCCACGGTTATGGTCTCACTTGGCTTGCCGGGTCTTCTCAAGCACAGTATATCTCCAAAGGTCTTGGTCACTTGTCATTGCCTCGGTGATGCCCAATGTCCAAAGGTCATGCTTCACCATCTCATCCCAGGTCTTCTGTAGGTTCCCTCTACTGCTAGGTGTGACACTTTTTCACACAGCTATCCTCATCCATTCGCAACACATGACCATACCAGCACAGTCTTCTCTCTTGCACATCACATCTGATGCTTCTTAAGTCCAACTTTTCTTTCAGGGCGCTTACACTCTGTCATGTATGCACACTGACATTACACATCCAACGGAACATACTGGCTTCATTCCTTGCAAGCTTACACATCTCCTCAGTAGTCACAGCCCATGTTTCACTGCCATGTAGCATAGCTGTTCACATACATGCGTCATACAGTCTACCTTTTACTCTGAGCGAGAGGTCCTTTGTCACCAGCAGAAGTAGGAGCTCTCTGAACTTTGCCCAGGCTATTCTTATTCTAGCAGCTACACTTTCAGAGTATATATGTATATATATATATACACACACACACACATACAGGTGACAGGAAAGACACGCAGGTGATAGAAAATCTACCTCAATAAACTCTGAGCAATCTGATCATGGAAAAGTAGATGTTAAAATGATAACAATGATGATACATAGATATATGAAGACATATGCCATAAACTGTAGTATACAAGTGGACACAAACACAAAACAGGTTCCACTGCAGTCATTTTAAATGATGTCATAATGATTACTTAGAATGTTGGATCCATGAAAATTAATAAAATAATTTTACAGTTACCTGACTAGGAGATGCACTCAAGACTAAAGTGGGCAAAAACACATCCAAATGAAAGCAAAGATGTCAAAGAAACAACAAATGGTTTTCTCATTTTATGGAAAGGAAAGATCTAGTTTCAATATAGAAGACAAAAATTACAGAAAAGGTTGCAAGACGCAACGAAAATTTTAGGAAAATAAGAATAATAAGTAGAAATTTTAACGGTGAGTGTGTTAAATTTTAAGGCACGATAAGAAAATGACTTTCGCCAAACACAACAAAAATTACAGAATTTTCCAGAAACCTTGAACAGAAAATTCCAAATTTCCAGATTGACAGAAGCAATACAACTGCCCTGTGTTAGGTTGATTAATATAGATGAAGCATCTTGTACTTTTCAAATACGTTTAAAATTGTTGATACCAAAGATCGAAAAAAAGACTATTCTAAAAGAAAGTTCAGTCATATGTTACTTCACATATGGTACCAAATTAAACTCAATGTTAATTCTAAATGAAAAACAATGCCATATACAAAATTACTTCCAGCTGTTCATGTTGATGAGAACAGTTTGATTTATGGATTAAAAAAATGTAGAGTAGATAACCATGTGATTTAAGAGAGAAAAAGAGTTTGCTGATTTGGAGTAAGTTCAAAAACTACTTAACAAAACAATAGCATGTTATTCAGTAATTCCAGAAGGATTAAGGACTAAGCTCCAGCTTCTTACTGTAAGCCTATTACAAGAACCTTCCAAAGACATTCTTTAGGAGTGGAACAAATAGATGTTTGAAGAAGAAAAGTCATTCACAATAGGTGGTAAAAGTGTTATGCTTTTATCACTGGATAAGTTGCAAATAAATAAATGGGAAGAAGACAGTTTATTGTGGAAGTATTGCGGGAGAAGGCAGTAAAGATTCCAAAGAAGTTGGTTCAAGTAATTCAGATCCATAAAAACATTTTCTTTTACACCAGATGGTGTCTGGCATTTACATAAAGGATTTTGAAGGATTGTAAAACAACCATACACATTTAAAATTCAATCATACATCATCAATAAAATAAATATAACATAATTAGCCATCAAGGTTTTTTAGGTGCCAATAAAATAACCTTCAAGCAACCTATATTTTAACAGGTGTACTAAAGTGTGCACCTATAATGTCAATGTATCTATATTCAATAAATTGCTACTATTAATCATTAAGCAGCTATTAATGCCATAGTCTATATTGTTATCTTTCTCTGTAGATCAGATATATAATACCTGTCCTACCCTATCTTATATTTGACCTAGGTGGTCACTGGGACAATCACTAATGATCCAGATTTCACTTCTCTTGGTCTTTTGCTGCTGTGAGTTGGTGAAACTGAGGCCTGTCCCCTCTTTGATGATACAAGCCTGTCTTCTTGGCTGCCTTGCCTTTTGTCCACTATCCACTGTCTTTGCCAGGTCAGAACTTCTTGTGACATAACTGTACCATTTCAGTTTCCTTCACTTTACAGTTTTAACCAAGTCCTTGTGTGTTCCAATAGCCCTCTTTGCATGAGGTACATCAGACACAACTGAAAAGTGAAAGACTTGCACATAAACCAAATGTAATGGTGAATATTTTCCATGACACCCAACAGCCATATAAACCTAACAAGTCTATTATAAATATCAGACATTTTCTTCAACTCAAGTGGTAGTCAGGGATTTTACATTCAATGTATCAATCAGCTGTTGCTAATAGCATGTGCTTTTATGTTGATATATATAATCATCACCATTTAATGGTCACTTTTCCATGCTTGCATGGGTCAGATGGAATTTGTTAAGGCAGATTTTCTACATTCAGATGTCCTTCCAATTACCAACCCTCACCAATTACCAAGCAAGGTAATATTTTTTCCATAGCTAGACAGATTTTTCAAGGATGACTGGCAACAACCATGCTTGTATGACAATTATGTGCATTTACAGCAGTAACATGTCTACACAAGGGTACACACACATACACACACACAACAGACTTCTTTCAGCTTCTGTCTATCAAGCTCACTTACAAGGCTTTAGTTGGCCTAGGGCTATAGGTAGAAGACACTAGGTGCCACAAAGTGGGACTGAACCAAAGAACTCATGATCAGGAAACAAGCATCTTAACTGCACAAACATGCCTGCACCTAGTTATATTATTATAAAATTTGTACACATATTACCAGCAAACTATTTGGTAAAGATATAAAATTAATTCAGAAGCTGAAATTTTAATTAGAAATATTTATGGCAACTTCCTGAAGTTAAAGTAACTGATGCAGAGATAGTGTTAGGAGCTCTGCTCCATTTTTTTTTAACACTCAGCTGCAAACAGTTGAATTTTTTCTCCAACTAATAAATCAACAGAGAGATCATTTTCTTCACTGAATAGTACTTATACACTTAAACCTACACTATGTGTGTGTGTGTATCTATACATGTGTGTGTGTGTATATATATATATATATATATATATATATATATATATATATATATATATACTATTTAATAGACACAATATATGTTTTTATGTGCTACTAATAGTTTCATATGTTGAGAAATACCTCAAACATATCACATATAACAAATTAAAAATTAAATGAGAGAAGAAGCGCAAAAAGTTGAGAAGGAAGTATATAGAAAATGTGTAGAAGGAACATGTGGAAAAGATAGACTCAGGAAGACATAGGACAAAGTGGTGAGAAAAGATCTACAGACATTACGACTCACAGAGGAGAAGACAGGGACTGAGACTCCTGGTGGTTTTTTTATGCTTGGAATGACATGTCAAGCTAAGTAAAAGCGTGATTATCCTTGCATACAGGCTTGACCCCTGCAGCCCTCTCCAGCTGAGCAGTCCTAATCTTGCAGGCTCGCGAGTGCTGCTGCCATGTAAAAAACACCCGTACTGGTGCCACATAAAAAGCACCCATACTTGCGCCAAGTAAAAAGTACCCATGCTGGTGCCACATAAATGCACCCATGCCAGTGCTGTGTAAAAGCACTCACTACACATTGTAAAGTGGTTGGTGTTACAAAAGGCATCCAGCCATAGAAACCATACCAAAATGAACATGGAGCCTGGGCAGCTCTTCAACTGGTTAACTCCTGTCAAACCATCCAAACCATGCCAGCATGGAAAAAGGACATTAAATGATGACACACAAACACACACATGTATGAATTTATATATACATATTATATATACATATCATCATCAAATGCATGAGTTACATACAGAGAGGATGGTATTATGAATCAATTTCTCCTTTGTCATGCTTTCTACACCTGGGTGCCTTCCTAATGCCCACCACTTTACAAAATGTACTGGGTGCTTTTATCGTGACACCAGTACTATTGAGGTTACCAAGTAAGTTGCAAGACAAGACCCTCGACTGAGTGGGAGTGTAGTATTGAGGGAGATGGCTTTGCGCCAGGTTTTAAGAGGTTATAGTATGATGGAGGGACAGGAACAGATGTCTTGCTATAGGAGATACCCCAGTTGGAAAGGAAGGTGAAGATGAATGTCTAGGCATACCCTCAAGGTACAAGGTGGAGTATAAGAGAGAATAGGGACAGAAGATTGCAGATAAACAGATGAGAATGTTCGTAAGAATGTGAGGAGAGAATAAAGAAGGCTGGAGATGGAAATAGAGGTAAATGCAGTGAATGGTAAATGGAGATGTAATCAATAGTGAATCTCAGTTTGGGGAGGGAAGATAAAGAAAAATAGCAGTAGGTTAAGGAGGTGGTGATAAGTAGCAATGCACAAAAGGGGAGGGTGAAGAGCAACTGTATAATTAATTTGTAGGTAGCTGAGAACTGTGGGGTGGATAGGGCAGGAAAAAGAGACAGAGCAAGGGTATGCAGGAGTGGAAATGGTGAATGATAAACAATGGTTATGGTGGGGAGGTATCAACAGCAGATATGAGATCTTCAGGGGAAAGGTGTGTTCAATAAAAAATAAAGTGGCAAAGGATGATATCGGGAATGCAGGAGGAGTGACAAGGGAAGTGGTTTCCCAGGAGAGGGATAATGGGTAGCACAAAAAGGGAATGAAATATGTGTAGTTCTGCATCCATTTAATTACAGCAACCAAATAAATAGTGCTGGAGTGTTAGGAAGATGAGTTGTGGACAAGGCTTAGGCATGGGGGCATAGACATAAACAACATGGAGAACAGTGGAGAGATGACCCTAGAAAAAACAAGCTTGAAGGACCAAATGATCATCAGGTGTGTGTGTGTGTGTGTGTGAGTGTGAGTGTGTGTGTGTACATAGATGCATACATACACATGAAACATTCCTAACAATATTTTTGTAGCCTTTTGACTAGAAGTAAACATCTATCAACAGCAACAAATTAACCAGATAGAGAGAAACAACTAACTTTTGGTTCACTTTTCCAGGGGCTCTGACAGCAATGTGATCTGTACATGGAGGCTACACAGAGGTATAGGCAGCTAACCTGCATAAGTGCAAGTTCGTAACCTGCACATATGCAGGTTGGAAACAGAACAATTCCAACACAATAACTACATGCAGTATCACAATACTCCAGCAATAGGGTTTTGACAGAAGGAGAAAAAAACTTAATATTCCTTGTACAGGATCAAAGATTACAAAAAAAGACTATACAAAACCTCAGACATTCTGCACACTAATCCCATTGCCAACAAGCATCAGTGAATATGTGTGTGTGTATACATACATACATATATATATAAATATATATACATACATACATATATATATATGTATATATATATACACACACACACACAAACATGCGCGTGTAAACACACACAGATACATATTCTTTTATTCTGTTACTTCTTTGAGTCCTTTGACTGCGGCCATGCTGAGCCACCCCCTTGAAGGGTTTTAGTCAAACAAATTGACTACAGGACTTAAAAGCCTTGTACTTATTCTATCAATCTCTCTTGCTGAACTGCTAAATTATGGAGACATAAACACACCAACACCAGTTGTCGAGTGGTGGTGGACAAACACACACACACATATTCTCATCTTCTAGGCTTTTTGCCTCAGAATTTCTGCAACCATCGTTGACACTGGCTATGCTTATTGTCCAATCCCCGTATACTGCATTAATATTCCTTGCACGTTCCGTTGCATTATTACCTTTATTGCACTCATAAAGCAAAATATGCCGAATATGCTCCTTTGCCACTTAGAAACGATAATTGTTAATATCACGCTGCACTCTTCAAAACTTGCACTAAGAATAAGGAGATGGTAAATTTTATAACAAGTTGATGCAAGTAGTTTATCCCATCCCCCTCCAACTTTTAGTTCATGCAATTGACAAAAATTGCATTATTTATGGGATGAGCCAATATATACATGTATAAATATATACATGTATATATATATATATATATATATATATATATATATATATATATATATATATATATACATACATACATACATATATGCTTTATTTAAAAGCAGCAGAAATATAACTAAAAGCTGTTACTCTCACGTTCCCGTTCATTGGACAGTTTTGTTTTTGATTATCTGTATGTATATATTCCTGGGTCAGTCCCACTGCATGGCACCTTGGGCAAATGTCTTCTCCTATAGCCTTAGGCCGACGAAAGCCGAGTGAGTGGAGTTGCTAGACAGAAACTGAAAGAAGCCTGTCATATATATTTATATACATATATGTATAGATGTGTATATCGTTGTGCGTCTGCATTTTCCCTCCAACATCGCTTCACAACCAATGCTGGTGTGTTTACGCCCCTGTAACTTAGCAGTTCGGCAAAAGACTGATAAAATAAGTACTAGGCTTATAAACAATAAATCCTGGGGTCGATTTGCTCGACTAAAGGCGATGCTCCAGTATGGCCGCAGTCAAATAACTGAAACAAGTAAAAGAATAAGAGAATACATATATGCAAATATATAGATATATACATACATATATTAGGAAGGACATTGGCGATAGGAAGGGCATCCAGCTGTAGAAACTCTGCCAAATTAGATTGGAGCCTGGTGTTGCCATTCGGTTTCACCAGTCCTCAGTCAAATCGTCCAACCCATGCTAGCATGGAAAGCGGACGTTAAACAATGATGATGATGATGATGATGATACACACACACACATGCGTGTATATATATATATATATATATATATATATATATATATATATATATATACATATGCAGATATACATATACAAATATACATATATGCATATATACATATATATACATATGCATATACACACACATCTATATAATTAGGGACTCAAGAATAACTGTGTGGTTAATTAGTTTGCTTCTCAAACATGGTTTTTTTTTTCAGTTCAAATGAAGAGCAAGCACTTAAATGTCTTCAATGAAAACGCTGGTTCACCAAAGCCACATTAGGTAGAAAATAAAAGACCATAGTCATGAAATCATGTCAAACAAAAATATCTGCCCAACAAACTCCATCTGAGCAATGCAAGTAAAATTCAAGAAAACATTATAACAATGAAAATTATTTATATATATATATATATATACAAACATACACACACATACAGCACAAACATACATATTTATATGTATACATATGAACATATGTTTATAGATACATGTACATATATATATATATATATATATATATATATCAATAATATAACAATATGTGCATACTATATATATGTGTGTGTGTGTGTACAGGGTGCAGTGAATAAACTGTTGTCTAAATTACGCAGAAACGAAAATAACATTGACATCTCATTTTAACAGATATATTTACCAAAATTACATAAAAATATCCTGCAATACTACAGAGTAAATTTATTAAATAAAATTGCCATTGGCTTCAACCATGGCCTCCAGACAACTTCAGAATCTCCTGCAACTCCTCTGGAAAATCTCCTTGTTTAAGTTGGTGAATTCTTCCATACTCCTTGTCTTCAGTTCATCTTCGGTGTTACAAGGAATTTTGAAGATCTTTCGCTCGACAGCACCTCACACATAATAATCAAGGGGGTTGCAGTCTGGGGAGTTAGGTGGCCAGACATTAGGGGTGATGTAAGTCACAGAAATTGTCTGACACACATGACTGGGTTTTCCTGCTTGTGTGGAATGGTGCAGAGTCTTGTTGCTAGACAGTGTCATCCAGCAACCACCCTCTTGAACCAGAGCAGCACTACCTCCTCCAGGCACTTGGATGTAGGCCTCTAAACACCACGATGTTGACTGGATGTTTGATTTTTATCACTCTCAGTACATGTCCTTGGATTGCACTGTCTGCAGATTGACACTCAAACACACTGAAATGTTCGTATTGGAGCTTCTGGTACAAATGCCAAGCAGTACAGCATGTCATTTCCAAATTTCTGACAGAGTGAATTGTGTCATGGTGCTGTTTTTCTCACAGACAGTGCCCAACTGACCCTAAAATACTGTGTACTCAAAAAAATCAAAAACAAACAATGTGCATGCACGAAATTAGAAGTATAAAATGATGACAACTTATCCATTGCACCCTGTTTATACATACATACATATATATATATATATATATATATATATATATATATATATATATACACACACACACACACAAATATAAACAAATATATGAAAATACTGCTGCCTACATAAATATTCAGAGAAATATGCATTTGAGTGTAT